>NC_136422.1:23152500-23392500 GCF_052625555.1 Lactuca saligna
CACCAAGAGAAGTACATTTTGAAACTCCTAAAGAAATACTCAATGGACACCTGTGCCTCTGCCAAGGTGCCCATGGGCTTCGGACACAAGATCTTTGCCGACCTTTCAAATGTAGCGGTTGATGAAAACAAGTATAGAGGAATGATTGGATCTCTGCTCTATCTCACATCAAGTCGTCTGGACATCATCTTTGCAACATGTGTGTGTTGGAATAGTGTCTAAGGCTGCAACTATATTAGACAAGTATTTGACCTGATTGTGCATGGTCCTTTTGGGTTGCCTTCACCATAGCAACTTGACAAGATGATTTATTATGAGAGAATAGATATTATTAATATATTATGAGAATAATATAAGTAATAATAATATTGTTATTTGATTAATATAAGTCATAGATCAATTAGTATTAATTTGGTGACTTAAAGAGATTAATTAAATAAGAGGGTATAAACTGTCAATTGTTTGATAGTTACACTTTGGGTTGTAAATCCTTAAGGGATAGGGGTTGGATGAATTCTAGGGCTTGGGATACCCTCAAATTCGTCCAAGGCTTATCTAAGGTAAGGATTAGGATTGCTTAGGGTTTAAGTTATCCAATTAGGGTTTAAGGGTAAAACCCTAGGAGCCTTACAAGTATAAATAGACCCCTTGGGGAAGGGAAATCGGCACCTCTTCAAAAGCAAGGAAACCATGGCCGATTTACTCCTCTCTTCTCTCTCTCAAATCATTCTCTTTGCTAGTTGGTGTTTGTAATCCATTAGAGGAGTGACATTTGTGACTCTAAAGCTCCAAGAACAAGACGATCAAACAAGAGTTTCAAGGTAAGCTTCTAACTCTGGTTTTGTATTGTTCTTATACATAATTAGCCATTACAAGTCTTGGATTCAATGCATGTTTAATTAGAGAAACCTAGATCCAAGCATTAGGGTTTGTATGCGCACATAGGAATGTTCACATGGCCAAAAACCCATAAGTGGTATCAGAGCCTAGATTGGTTTCTATTAAATTGTTGCTTGATTGTTTGAATCTTACCTGCAAAATTCGAATTTTATGATTCTGAGTCATGGACTCGGCGAGTCCAGTGTGGGTACTCGGCGAGTCCGAGCGTCAAGAAGAGCCAAAATCGGGATTTTTTCATATTTATCTTATGGAAACTTACCTTTATCATATTAGATCAACCCAAATCCGATTTTATGATATATATGACTATATTTTTGATCTAATTGAAGATATTTATCAATTAATAAAATATTTAATTTCCTTATATGATAATTATTAATTATTTTGATTAAATTGGTAAATTGTTTTTCAAGAAATCATAAATAAATCAAATATGGATAATTATGTGATTAATTGTTAATTTAAATTATTTGTTATTTGATCATTTATGTTTTAAATGTTTAAAACTTGCCCTCAAGTTTTGAAATTTATGTTTTGTGATTAAAAGTTTAATTTAGACAATTTAAATTTCAAACCCTAGAATTTTACAAGTTTAAAATCCAACCCTATACTAATATAATATTACAAGATTAATATCTATATATGTATAACTTAAATGCTAGTCTTACCGTTAGTAGGCCTCGTTCACGAAGCCGGTCTATAAGGTGGGTATAAGGTTGCGGCCTATAAAATGACGCTTAATGGGTGTACACTCACACCCACTGCTTGCTTGATTGGTGGAGGGTCGTTAGCCGAACGGGTAGGATAGGGAAACCTCATCCTCTCATTAAAAGTATAATATAAAATACAAAGTAACTACATGTTTTCTTAAAATTTCCCAATCTTAGTTACTTTAGGAAAAGTGAATTAATGCAATCCCATGAAATTACACTTTCCACCTTGCTAAGAAGTTAGTGGAGCATGTGTGGTTTACCGACACACTAATTGGTTCTAAGTGAAGGTGGCAAAGGGTGATTCATTATTTATCATAGTTCGATGGAGCGTGTGTGGTTTACCGGCACATCGAATAGGTGATCATTACAATGAAGGCACCATGTGAATTTGCATGGTAATTCACACCCGCTTTGTGATCCTCGGTATCCCAGTCACAAACAAGAGGGGCATATCGAGATTTAAACATGCCATTGAAAAGTTTCAATGAATCTCATCAAAACCTAGGTATTCTCAATACATTTAGGACTTAAACTTATGTTTTTCATGGTGGAGAATTAGTGAATCGCCATTCACTTACCTTCAAATTGTTTGCATATTAGATTACGGCATCCCTTTTCTAATGTGTAAATATTGTTGTTGGATCCTAGCCCTAATTTTTCTTATTGGGTGATAATTAGGGATTCATGTTCTAATCTATCTTTGTCCTTTCTATTTGTAGATGTCGAACGCTAACAACACTGCTGCAAGTTCATTTACTTTGATGAGCCTTTGTCAAAAGGTCACCATCGATGGAACGAACTTTAGCGAATGGATAAGATACATTCGCACGATTGCTCGCTATGAGGATAAGGAGTATGTCCTCGATGAGAAGCTCGAGAAAATCAACCCTGAAATCGCTACTCCGGCTGAAATGACCGCTTTTGAAACTCACGAGCGTGATGCAATGAAGGTACATTGCATCATGATCGCCACTATGAACTCCGAATTCCAAAAGTCCTATGAGGACATGTACCCATACAAGATGCACCAAGACTTGTTGGAGAGATACCACCAAAACGTGAGACAAGAGCGTTATGAGATTTTCACTAACATGATTTCCGCTAAGATGGGTCATGGAGAGTCTCTTACCGTGCACCTGCAAAAGATGCAAAGGTATGTCAACCATCTTCGCAAGTTGAATGTTGACTTTGGGGAAGACTTGGCGATCGACATGGTGCTTCACTCTTTGCCTCCAAGTTACAATCAATTTAGGATGACCTATCACATGAACAAAGAAGAGGTCACCCTAAGCAAACTCCAAGGTCTCTTGAGGGTCGCTGAGAGCAACTTCAAGGACAAGTCTGTTGCACAAACTCCCAATTCGCTCGCCGATCCTGTTTTGGCAATTGGACAAGGAAAAGGAAAGAAGAGGAAGGCTTTGTCTAAGAACTATCGCAAGGTTAAAGCCCGAGATGGTGCCTCTTCTAGTGGGACAAAAGTTGATCCTGCTAAACCCTGCCCTAACCCAAAGGAGGTAGAGTGCCACCACTGCCACAAGATAGGACATTGGAAGAGAAGCTGCCCAGAGTACCTACAAGCCATCAAGGAAGGAAAGATCAAGCCGTCTTTCGCAGGTATATATAAAATTAAATCTAACGATTGATCTCATGATATTTCTTGGGTTCTTGATACCGGTTGTGGTTACCACATTTGTTCTAATGTGCAGGGACTAAGAAGAAATAAAGACGTGGAGCATGGAAGAATAAATCTAATCATGGGGAACAGAAGACCGTCGCCTGTGACCAAGATTGGAGTGTATTCTTTAGTGCTTAGGAATGGTTTATCTTTAGATTTAAACAATTGTTGTTATTCTCCAGAAATGGCTAGAAACATCATTTCATTTCATGGTTTGTTTATACAAGGTTTTAGATTTTCATTTAATAATGAGAATGGTTCTATTTTGGCTTATCTAAATGATGTCTTTTATTTTGAAGAAATACCGTGTAATGGAATTTATGAAACTCTTATGATTGTAGATAACTTAGGAAATGATGTTTTATGCATGGATTCTTCCAATAGTATGGATAAGGCATCCTTGTGGCATTGTTGTCTTGGACATGTCAACAAGAAACGCATAGCCCAACTCCAAAAGGATGGAGTGTTGGAGTCATTCGACCTTAGGGAAGATGACACATGCGAGTCTTGTTTACTTGGAAAGATGACTAACTCACCTTTCGCTGGTACGTGCGAAAGGGGTGAGGGTCTATTGGACCTCATACATACCGATGTGTGTGGAACGTTTAGATCTACCACGAAGGATGGAAGCCGCTTCTACATGACTTTTATCGATAACTATAGTACATATGGGTATATGTATTTAATCAAGCAAAAGTCAGAAACTTTTGAAAAGTTCAAAGAATTCAAGAATGAGGTGGAGAATCAATCGAGCAGGAAAATCAAGATGCTTCGATCCGATTGAGGAGGAGAGTACCTAAGTCTTGAATTCCACAATTATCTCAAGGAGTGTGGAATACTTTCACAATTGACGCCACCTAGGACACCGCAGTTGAATGGTGTGGGAGAAAGGCGTAATCAAAGCTTGTTGGACATGGTTCGCTCCATGATGAGTCATGCTTCGCTATCTATCTCTTTTTGGGGGCATGCCTTAGAGACTGCCGCCCATATCCTTAACCGAGTCCCTACTAAGAAGGTTGCCAAAACACCTCACGAGATGTGGACGGGGAAAGCTCCTTCATTAGCACATATCAAGGTTTGGGGTTGCGAGGCTTTCGTAAGATGAGATACTCACGACAAGCTCGAACCTCGTAGTGAGAGATGTAATTTCATCGGCTACCCATACAAATCCTTTGGATATCTCTTCTATAGACCAAAGGACAATGTTGTCTTTGTTGCGAGGAGAGGAGTTTTCCGAGAGTGAGAACTCATAGGACAAGGAGACAGTGGGAGGCAAATCGAGCTTGAAGAGATTCAAGAGTCGATAGATGAAGGAACCTCTACCGCTGGTGCTCAACCCGAGGAGGAAACTCCGGTTGAACTGATTGACGTATCATTACCTCTTAGACGTTCTGAAAGAGTTAGAATTCAACCCCAGTTGTATGGTTTTCATATTACTATCGAAGGGGACACGTATATTAGTGATAGTACACTAATAAACCTTGATGAACCTAATAGCTATAAGGAAGCCATGGCAGGCCCGGAGCCTGCGAAATGGAAAGAGGCAATGGATAGCGAGATCCAATCCATGTATGATAACCAAGTTTGGAATTTGGTTGACAATGTGCCCAGACGTAAGACCTTTGGGTGCAAATGGATCTTCAAGAAGAAGACCGATGTGGATGGAAAACTACACACGTATAAGGCGCGATTGGTTGCGAAGGGCTTTACTCAAACTCTCGGAGTTGACTATGATGAGACCTTCTCACCAGTGGTGAAGATAAAGTCTATTAGAGTGATGTTAGCTATTGCTGCATTTCATGATTATGAGATTTGGCAAATGGATGTCAAGACCGCTATCCTTAACGGGAAGTTGGTTGAGGATGTTTACATGACACAGCCAGAGGGGTTTGTGGATCCGAAGCATCCGAATAGAGTGTGTAAGCTTGAGAAGTCTATTTATGGACTTAAGCAAGCATCTCGCAGATGGAATCTTTGCTTCGATGAGAAAGTCAAAGAGTTTGGATTTGTACGAAGCGAAGATGAATCGTGTGTATATGTCAAAGCCAGTGGGAGTGTAGTAAGCTTCCTCGTTCTATATGTCGATGACATATTACTCATAGGAAACAATGTCCCGACTCTGCAGGAGGTTAAGTCTTGGCTCGGGAAGTGCTTCGCTATGAAGGACCTCGGAGAGGCTTCCTATATTTTGGGAATAAGGATAGTAAGAGAGAGAAGTAAGATACTAATAGGACT
The DNA here is from genome assembly GCF_052625555.1 of Lactuca saligna. Classification (NCBI taxonomy): domain Eukaryota; kingdom Viridiplantae; phylum Streptophyta; class Magnoliopsida; order Asterales; family Asteraceae; genus Lactuca; species Lactuca saligna. Next base: position 23,158,024 of record NC_136422.1, read on the forward strand.
TAGTCAGAACACTTACTTAGAGAAGGTACTAAAACGTTTTAGTATGGAAAACTCAAAGAAGGGAGAATTACCAATACAAAGTAATGCCAAGTTGAGTAAGACTCAAAGTCCGAGTACCGAAGCTGAGACAGCAGAAATGAGCCGAGTTCCATACGCTTCCGCAGTTGGCTCAATCATGTACACTATGACTTGTACTCGCCCTGATGTAACCTTTGCTTTGAGCATGGTTAGTAGATATCAAGGGAATCCTGGCAGAGCCCATTGGATTGCGGTGAAGAATATCCTTAAGTACCTTCGGAGGATGAAGGAATGGTTCTTAGTCCTCGGAGGGAGTGATGACTTGAAGGTGCGAGGGTATAGTGACACCAGTTTTCAGACCGATAGGGACAACTACCGGTCGCAGTCGGGCTGGGTCTTTACCCTGAATGGAGGAGCAGTGACTTGGAAAAGTTCCAAGTAGGAAATCGTAGCTGATTCACCATGTGAATTAGAGTACATTGCAGCGAGCGAAGTGTAGAAGGAGGAAATATGGTTGAAGAACTTCATTGGCGATCTTGGAGTTGTACCTGCCATAAAGGAGCCCATGGAGATTTTCTGTGATAATGAAGGAGCGGTTGCCTTGACCAAGGAACCAAGAGATCATGGTAGATCTCGGCATATTGACAGAAAATATCACTTCATCAGACATCGTGTAGAAGAAGGACAAATCGTAGTGAAGAGGATATCATCAGAAGATAACCCAGCAGATCCGCTTACGAAGGGACTGAGTATGGTTAAGCACTTGCAGCATGCTAGGAGTATTGGGATGAAGGATGATATTAGCATAGATTAGATAGTATTAGAAACGTGTAATAGATAAACGTAATTAACATTTGATGATTAAATAAAGGAGTTTTATTTATAAGTAATGTTACTGTCTTATGTTGATTGTTTAACTGTTGTTTCACTTTGCATATTTTGACTTCCAGAATAATTGAGTTTATTAAGAATAAACGAATTATTCAAATTGTCCACAATCATTCATATGTCGGAAGTAGATATGAATGAAGATTGTCATGAACAGGTGTGTAGATTGTCTAAATGGTATTATACATAGCAAAAGATTGTTGCAACGTTCATGAGTGCTTATGAATTAGTTTTGAGCATTGGAACAAACCCGCGCTTGCTGGAATCACCTTATTGAATGTGATAAAAGGGGTGATCGCAAGACGATACTATCATATAGTCTTAAAACCTAGATATATGGTTTGTTATTTGTTAATTGATTGTACATTGGTAATGCGAAAACGCATTGGTAACTCGATGTCATAAAACCCATTGTTGTGTATATTTGATTAATGAATAAGTAAATGCATATAAGTTGAAGTTAATCTGTAACTTTTATCCTAAGAAGATAAAAGCGATATCTCAGCCGCTCGATGATTTGATTTGACTTATGTGTCGAGCCCGGTCAGAACTGAAATGATGTGTTCGATTAAGTTCTATGTCAAATAAATCGGAGATCGAGAAACCTAAATGCTTGACTAATTATTCCATAGAATTGTCAGCATGATATCTAACAGAGGACTGTACGATCCCTTATCTAAAGGACAAGATTGATTAGATCAGAGTTTGACAGTGTCTTTGAGAGTTACGATTGCAAATCGAAATGTACTTGTGCATATAGTTACTAGACTTATCCAAGTAGGAGACTCTTGGAATAGTGTCTAAGGCTCAACTATATTAGGCAAGCATTTGACCCGATTGCGCATGGTCCTTTTGGGTTGCCTTCACCATAGCAACTTGATAGGATGATTTATTATGAGAGAATAGATATTATTAATATATTATGAGAATAATATAAGGAATAATCATATTTTTATTTGATTAATATAATTCATAGATCAATTAGTATTAATTTGGTGACTTAAAGAGATTAATTAAATAAGAGGGTATAAACTGTCAATTGTTTGATAGTTACACTTTGGGCTGTAAATCCTTAAGGGATAGGGGTTGGACGAATTCTAGGGCTTCGGATAGCCTCAAATTCGTCCAAGGCTTATCTAAGGAAAGGATTAGTATTGCTTAGGGTTTAAGTTATACAATTAGGGTTTAAGGGTAAAACCCTAGGAGCCTTACAAGTATAAATAGATCCCTTGGGGAAGGGAAATCGACACCTCTTCAAAAGCAAGGAAACCCTGGCCGATTTCCTCCTCTCTCCTCTCTCTCAAATCATTCTCTTTGCTAGTTGGTGTTTGTAAGCCATTAGAGGGGTGACATTTGTGACTCTAAAGCTCCAAGAACAAGAAGATCAAACAAGTGTTTCAAGGTAATCTTCTAACTTTGGTTTTGTATTAATCTTATACCTAATTAGCCATTAAAAGTCTTGGATTCAATGCATGTTTAATTAGAGAAACCTAGATCCAAGCATTAGGGTTTGTATGCGTACATAGGAACGTTCACCTGGCCAAAACCCATCAGTTTGTGTACCGGATTTCAAGTCAACCCAAAAATGTCTCATCTCTTTGGTGTGCAACAAATTTTCTGATACCTCAAAGGTACCAAGAGTCTCGAAATCTAGTACCCAGAAAATGAGAGCTTCTTACTTCAAGCATACTCAGATTCAAACTATGGTGGTCTTCAACTTGATAGAAAAAACTACATAGGGTGGCTATCAATTTTTAGGTGGAAGATTGGTTAGTTGGTCATCCAAGAAACAGAACTGCATTGCACTCTCTACTGTCGAAGCTGAATACATTGTTGCTGCTAGCTGTACCTCTCAAGCTCTATGGATGAAGTCTCAACTCTTGGATTATGGTTATCGTTTTCAACGCATTCCTATCTATTATGATTCTCAAAGTTCTATTACAATTTCACACAATCCAATTCAGCACCCTATGACGAAGCACATTGACATACGATACCATTTCATAAAAGAACATGTTTTAAATGGTAACATTGAACTCTTTTTTGTTCCATCTGACGATGAGATTGTTGATGTCCTTACTAAGGCATTAGACGAAACCAAGTTTAATGGCTTTCTGAACAAGATGGGCATGATGATGCCAGATCCTTAGTTCGTTCAAGAGACTTGTTCTCTTTGATGGAAGTATTTGACAGAAAATTGGTTCCGATCTTAAAATTATTTTCATCTCAAAATACACAAGATCATTTTATGTTTCTTTATTTCTAATCAACAATTGAATCTTAAGTTGTACAGATCATCCTGATCATTTGTTGTTCTAAGTCCACATAGTCATCCTGATCACATTTTGCATCTCGGAATATACTTCATAATGGCATCCAGAATTCCACTCTGGAAAGATATCACATTCCGTACTTTGAGTTTTTCAAAATTCACCCCGGAAGTTTTCTCAAATCTTGTTCCGGAACATCTTTCAAATCCTTCTCCGGAATCGCAATCAATTTTTGACTACGAAATAGCAAATAATTTTTTACTCTAGAATCACAATCCTTATTCTTAAACCTGAAATTCAACCTTCACTGCGGACTAGTATCATTCCAGACCATTTCATAAATTGTTCTCATGCGGATCACAACCTTTAACCCTCCAGATCTCAAAGTCTCTGAATTCGATCACCTGGAAACCCGAGAGTTCGTAAGATGAAACGTTAAGCAACGGTAACTTTTGATTCTTATCTTCCTTGAAATTCATGCCACGATCCCATGCCTCCAAAAGCAACCATCAAATCGTCGTTTGGGTTTACCACTTCCAGCTACATACAACCCTACCTTTTCACTCCCAGGTCAACTCAACCTCCAAATGTGGTTACTCAATAAATACAACACGGTCAAAATTAGGATCCTCATCATTACTTTCCTTGACCCGACCCGTTTCCCATATCTATAAATACTCCTCAAACACCTCATTTACCTCTTTACGCGTTCAACACCCAAATTCTCTCTGTGTTCATCGTGTTCTTCAAGCTTTTAACTCTCTGCAACAATGGCTTCCCAACCCCCATCAGAGAACATTGCACCAGTTGCCTCCACTCCCAAGAAATCCATTGCCAAGAAGAAGCCTTCCAAGGGATCATCATCATCGACATCGCCTGAGCCTTTTCTCAGAGAGACAACCCAAGCATTTTCAATAAACCCTATGGATTATGATGAATACATCAAAGTTATGGTCGAGTTTATAGCAAACCATCCCATCTCCATCCCTCTCACCAAAGTCCCTGAACCAACTCCCCCTTAATCACCTTCACAGAGCCTTCACCAGAATCAAAATCAAAGACAATGTTTTGAAACGAAAATCATTGGCGATCGAATAGTGCCCATCTATAAATCCACATTTCTTAGGGCAATCAGTGTGAAACAAAACCCCAAGGGTTTCGAAATACAAGAACCAACTGCAGAAGAGTTCCAACAGTTCTTGAACCACATTGGGTACACCTAGGACTACAAGGCCAAAGACTTTAGGAAATTTGTTGTTACAGGTTTATGGAAATTTTTGATGCATTTCATCATCCGTGGGTTGTCCAGAAAGCACGTTGGAATGGACACCGTGAACAAAAACTGGCTTCACGTCGTCTATAGTATCTACTCCGAACGAAGCAATGCGGTTGATCTTTCGGAGGTGATATGGCAAGACTTCTGTAAATTTGCCATCAAGAGAAAAGAGAATGAAATTTTAAGTCCTAGGTTCTGGGTTTTGACAATTCAGCAGCTCTTCAAGGAACTTTCGGAACCTCTTCCCATTAGTATGATTCCTCCGGAGGTATGCGTTTCTTTCAAAGTTGTTAAGTCTTATAGAATTTCGGACCAATCTTCTTTTGGTCCTGTCTAGAGGTTACCTCAACACATACCTTATCCCCTCCATATCTATTCATTTAAAAAAACCTCTAGATACTTCAACTATGTTCGACCTAACATAGTCTACCCAAGTTGTGACATCCCCAAAATCTCGGCCAGAAAAGACCGATTTTCATTTATGCTTTTAAAATAAATTCAGAGTAAATCCTTTTGATTTGAAAGAGTTGCGGAATTTGTTCCCAAAAAAAAACATGATAAAACAATGTTTACCAAAGCATTTCATAAAAGAAATGTATTTTTCATTATATAATAAAAACTCGGGGTGTCATGTTCCGATATAGACCAATAAGCATAAACGATAACGTTACAAGTCATTCAACAAATATTTACATATACAGACTTGTAAACAAAACAACTTGATGGTTCATCCATCTTACACCCTTGCGCCACTTCCTGTAATACAAATAAAACTGAGTGGGTTAGGCTTGGGAGCCTGGTGAGCATAAAGGGTTTTCAACCCACAATAAATAATTAAATTTATTATTATCAACCAACAATAACCCAATTACCCATTCCTGTTATTCTCACTTTATGTCCCTAAAATAACTAACACAAGGGACCTAATCTAAGAATATTTTCATCGGGGTGACAACACATGCTGCGGGGTTTCCTCAGCAATATAAGTCAAATAAGGCAACCATGAGGGGGATGGAATACTGCGAATGAACACCCAAGTTCATTAACACCTACAGGTTATGAGCCTGCTAGCGTTCCACTGGACTGTCTAGAAAAGTCCGTGGTCATCATCTAAATTCCGCTAGATGACTGGATCAAAACAACAACGAGGCCTCTCATCTGTTTATTACACACCAACTATCTACCCATGTTCTACCCAACATATTAGTAGATAAAAACATACATTTTTATACATATTTTCAAAACTTGTATAGCATGCTTGATCAATACATTTTCCATATAACAGATGAGGCACACACACATAACACGTATTTCATATAGAAATAATCAGATCTGTAAGATAGAAGAAAGTGAATATACATTCAGACACATAACAACAAAATATACACATAACACGTATCTCGTATAAAATACTTCATAGTTATACGTTATGAGAAAGTAACAACGCATTCACACGTATAAACGACAATAAACTTAATACCCTCGAACCATACTTGTATTATTATTGCGTTTATGAAAGGTAGTATACACTCACTTGATCAGAAGATGATCGGACAGCACTACGGCTTGCAGAAGTCGTAATCCTCAGCAGATCTGAAAGATCTCTACGAAAATCGAACTTCTCGCGGGCAGAGCTTCGACTCGGAAACCGCACTTCTCGGGATCTTCGGGATCTCGGGACTCACTTCAGGACTCGGGAATATTACCGGGGCTTCGGGATGGCTTCGGGGGTAAAAACGCAGAGCTTCGGCACAAAAACGAGAGGAAATTAGCAAATAAACCCGGACCCCTCGCATCCTATTTATAGGAGGCTGGAAGCTCCTCGTACGCGGGGCGTACGTGCCTCAGAAACGTAAGCGCATGCGTCATCCGAAGTGTCGACACTATTCGGAGTACGCGGGGCGTACTCACTTACGCGGCACGTAAGTCGGATCGGACTGCTGACTCCCCCTTCGGATAATGCCGGATTTTTGATTTAAAAATAAATACAAATTATTTATCAAACTTCGGAAATTCATATCTTCTTCATATGAACTCCGTTTTCGACGTTCTTTATATCCACGGAAAGGTGAGACTACGCTCTACCGCTTTTGTTTAGACTCTGTCGGCTAATTTTGAGTTTATTTTTTTATTATTTATTTTTAATAGGCCGGGACAGAAATTTTCGTTATAAATTCATAACTTCTTCGTTTGACGTCCGTTCTCGCCTAACTTTTTATCGCTTTGATACTAACAACGAGATCTTCGATTCTCGTTTAGATCACTAAGGCTAAATATCGCTCAAACATAAATCTCACTTTTTATGTTAATCAGCGTTGCCGGTTCTGTCGCGAAACTTCGACAGGTCATAACTTCTTCGTTATAACTCAGATTTCGGCATTCTTTATATCTCCAGAAACCTTATTTTAACTACTACAACATTATCTAAAGATATCAAGTTTAATTTACACTTAAATTTTGACGCTTATTTTTATTCGTAATTAATCAAACCACATAATTAAGCAACTAAGCACAAAACACATAATACTCAAATAATACAATTTTATTATTTCAAAACGGGTTACAAAGGTTAACCTAGACCGTTACATTGCTAAAAATGACAAGCCCAGAAACACAGGCGTTACACAAGTCCCCATTAAGCCCACTTTAGAAGTAGCCAAGACAACATCATCTGAACCAAAGAAGATCAAGAAGTACACCAAGTGGAAAGCTTCCCCCTCAAAGTCAAAGCCTCAAAAGAGAACCAAATTCGGCTCTTCCTCTCAACAGGAAGGAGCTAAGGACATTCCGACTAACTCTGGCCGTCCAAACACCCCTCCTGCCCACTCATCTAAGGTACCTCTCAATTTTTCAAAATAACAAGCACACACTCACGAGGAGTATGCTAATAATCCACCCTTACCTTCCCAATAAGGTGATGCTGGCATTGAATACACATCCTTGCCCCCCCCCCCCTCCATGGAACACACCTACGTGTCAAATTCTATATCCCGTTTTTTTCTTCACACACACACACTCTGGAACCCCTATTCCGGACCCCAAGCATTCCGAAGCTGGAGTAGTCCCTTCGACTTTGGATGCCATAACTGGTCTGATACCAGGAAGGAGTACAGGACGACCAGGTTCTAATGATCCTCTGTGGGAAGATTTTGTGAACAGGGGTGTAATCAGACATCCGGACCATACTCAAGAACAAGTGGAGTCTACACTCATTTCAATGAGGAATGGAGTAATTCAAAGCAACCTGTCGTACGTTCCTCCCACTGATGCTGATGCCGATATATAACTTGCTTCGAAACAAGCTCCAGTCAATCCTCGCAACAACTTCATTCAAATTAATGCGGATGAAGAAGTCTCAGAGGAAGTTATGTTGAATGATGATGGAAACACAGTTCTGGATATACACTTCATGTCATCTGTCAAATTCCTATCCAAGCCATCCTCATCAAAGTCTGCCCTTGACTTCGGATCCTCCTCCTCAACTCCGAATGGAAATGATAACTCCAACATCAAGATACAAGAAGATGATGTTGCCACTCATCCTGGTCCTTCTACAAATCCTACATCTCACAAGGAAAAGCCTCAACACTCCAATTTTGACACCGGTTCATCCGCTATAGATTAGATTGATTTGTTTGCTCTTCTCGATATTCAAACAAATGTGTTCGATACCATGAAGAAAGTACCTCCCATCGAAACTTTTGTAACAGAGCTCAACACCAAAATGGATTAAAAGCTTTCTGGACCGGATTCCAAGCTTGATGACATCCTCAAGTCTATATCTAATCAATCCGGACCTTCCGTTGCTGAAAGAGACGCTCAATTAGATCAAATAATCTCACTCCGGCTCAAACACTCCTTAGAAGAAGTCAAAGCAAAGTATGATGCCTCGGTTGAGCACTACCTTGATACGACTACAACAAAGCTCAAGGTTCATGATGAAGTGGTTGCTGCTACCAATAATCTCATCAAGCAGACCCATGTTCGTCATGAGAAGCAGATTCGGAGATTGGAGAAGGAATCAAGAAAAGGATGAGATGAATATCATAATTCAACAAGTCCTCATCAAAATGCTTCGATCCACTTGGAACATTTTTGATGTTTCGAATCGAAAGTTTGATGAGATGTTAGCCATCCTTGGTCATCTGTTCGATCACCGTTCCTCTCAAGCACCTACTTCTGAAGCCTATGATGCTCTCACTAAACAACTCAAAACTGGACTTCAAAAAGTATTTGAAAATTTTGATGTTATGAAGGAGTCACTATTCCTTGCACCGGTTCCTCGTTCCACTAATGCAAGAGCGGGAGAAGTCCCCAGTCATGTTTGGAAACAAGCCTCGGAATTCACACTTCAGGATGAAATTGAAAGTGATGATGAATTTAAGATCTTTTTTGAACCCTCTCCCAAAGCTTCAAAAGCAGAATATGTCACTAATGGAGTTCTTGTTCTAGAAGCTCCAAACAAGCTCTTTCCGAAAGTGATAACAAAGGAAGAAAAGAGGATCTTGTCCGCGGTCTCTTGGCCATCCTCTTTGCGTGATGTTCTCTAGAGGGGAATTCAAATGGCTAAGGAAAAATAATTTATCACAGCTCAAGCCTTCCAAGCCACCCCTTTTATGCTTCCTCCAATTCCGGTTCCAAGCATCGCTCTTCTTGACCAAGGTTCTCCACTCCGGATCCTTGATGACATTCCGAAATAACCTCTTCCGAACCCCACTCTGGAATTTGTAATTGATGAGAACATGCAATTCATCTTGTCTTTGCTCCAGAAAAACAAAGGCAAAAATCCAGTGACAGCCGAACAACTAGCCTTCCACTCCGGACCTGCACCAAAGCAAAATTTTGGATGGTCCCAGGAGGAAATAAACAAAGCTTTAGAGGAAAACATTCGGATCCAAGATCTCAAGGATAATCCTGATCCGATGCGTGATATATCATCTCTATGTCGTGAAGGCATTATCCGTGATTATGAAATAATTCCTTTCATGTATTACGATGTTCCAAAAATGATTTCGATCAGCTTGATCTTCCTCTCTCTCTCTCTCTCTCTCTCTCTCCTTACAACAACTACTACATCAAGTTCGCTCATTTTCACCCTAATGAGGATCCGAAAGAGATCCTCCGGACTGAGTGTGAGAGACTCAAAACATTCTACTCCAAGAATGCACAACCTCTCAAGGAAGTGTGTACAAGTAAGAGAACTTCCAAAGTCCATGGATTTGGAAGAAAAATCTTAGTGAAGTTCGAACTCAACTGCACATTATTTCGATTTCCCATCCTCTGGAAAAAACCAACACCCGGATCATCACTGACGCGTATTTCCCTTCGATGAAACTGAATGACAATCTCACACTGGCTGCTCATTTTTGAGAAATCCAAAAAGATGATATCAGTATGGGTGCCTACCATGTTGCTCTGAGTTTCGTCAATGATTATGTCGCGGAGTTTTTCAGATACGACTATGAGTTGGATCACCTATACGGAACTGAAGACTTTGTCCCTAAAATCGACTTTGTTCTTCCTGAAGCTGAACTACTTGCGGATGGCCCAATCGATGATCCGGTTCTAGGGTTTGTCTACACAACCAGGAAGACAAACAAAAAGGACTGTTTCCGAGTACTTGACAAACACCTGGTTCCTACAAAAGCACTTTGGAAGTTCATTAGCTGTGCATCCAAGTCAGAAGCTCTGGAACAGGTCAAAGCAAATTTTGTGAGTCATCTCTCTTGGTACATTGAAGTCAAAGAATGGTTGTTCAGAGCCCTCAAATCCATGATGGAAGAAGCTATCTAAGCTAACTGGATTGCTAAGCTCACTTAGGGGGAAATTGTTGGAACCTAAAAGTGAACCTTCAAAAATCCTAAGTCCAAATGCCATATCCAAAGTCAGCTTATGTTCCGAAGTGAAGTGTTATCTGAAATCTATTCCTATCCGAAATGTAGTTTAGTTGGTGATAAGGATATTAGAAGTGATAGCATTCCGAAATGGACTTTATGTCCAGAATGATTGATGATCCGGAGTCATTGTTTTGTCTTGTCATATTTATTATCTTTGTTAATTAGCATGATTAGATATCTCATAGGATTAATTATGTTTGTCAACTTGGATAATTAGAATCTCAGAAACATTCCTTTTATCCAGTCCTATGTATGTTTACTAGTTTGTACTATGTTTCATGCTCTCCTATTTATAGGAGCATTCAATGTTAAATCAAGTGATGGATTATTAAAACTTTAATCACATTCACGTTGTTTCATATTTCCAAATATTCTCTAAAAACATTCTTCTTGTTCTTCATGTATTATCTTTAGTTTGATCTTTAATCTCATTTATGGCTTGTACGTTTGTTGAATACTTTATCTCAGACTTGATTGGTCTATCCAGACTTGACTGGAACATTTATTAGCAAGCAGACATTGATCTTAAGCATTCGCTCAAGTTTTGATTTTTCAAACCTTGTCCCTGCACATCATATCTTTCTTGTTCTCTTAGTAACACTCTGTTTTCTGCCAATGTTGCAGCCTTCTCCTGTGCATGCAAATAATCTCAGAAATCAACATAAACATTTAATAATAATAATCTGTCAATTACATCATACTTAAGGGTTAGATTTAAGTTAGCCCATAATATTCAAGACCAATTACATCATACTTGAGGGTTAGATTTAAATACAAGGGATTAATGTTTGCACAATAATCTGTCTTCTTCCCTGATCGCAATCAAAGTCGAAGGGTGCCCGAGCCCAAAAAAAATTCAATGGGATCGTTCAGGTCTTCAATCGGAGGAATGATATAAATAAACGAAATTTTAAGGGTGGATATGTTTTACCAACGACCATAGACAGCATCAACAAAAGCAACTCTAACGACGATTTAAGCTGAAGGAGATGAAGAGTCACCGGAGATGATGAGGCACTCACCGGAAAAGCTTGAAACTGCCGCTCCCACCATGAATTTTCAACCAAACCATTGACATTCCTCTCATTTCGAGTTATGCAAGAAATCCTAGAGAATTGTTATGCCTTTTTCGATCGGACAAGCGAGTGTCGACCTGTCGTGAGGGGAATGGATTTAACCTGGTGATTTTGGGGAGACAGATAAGAGGGACATGTGAGGGGAAAAGAGATGGCGAGCGTTCTCTCTATCTCGCAATTCAACTTGTCGTTGTATATTTTATCTTTTTTGAAGCTAGGTTTAAGGAGGATCATCGGTAATTTTGAATGGGATAGAATACAATGACTTGTTGGTTGTTTTAAAAATGGATAAAGGTAGGTCAAAGTAATTACCATAATTATAGGAGTGTATTTGTAGAAATTATTTATCAAATTACTAAATTATCCTCATTTATTTGTTTGATTATTTATTTATTTTTTCAATTTTGATTGGTCCACAATCAACCATACATCCACACAATAATTAGTTAGAATACCTGAACCTCTATGTTTATATATATATATATATATATATATATATATATATATATATATATATATATATATATATATATAAATAAGAATTGATTAGAATTGTGTGATTGTCCTAAACTTTATATAAAACGTAGAAATTTTAATGGTATATTATAAAACTGACAATATTACAAAGGGGCTGATACATGATCGAAAAAAACATTAGTGAAGAAGTACATGCTAGTGATAAAATGCATAGATTCAAAATCCAACTTTTCATTCCGTTGAACACTTCGAGGGCAAACTCAGTCAATGAAGTTGCTTTCGTTGATCTGGGATCAAAGGGTGTGCGTTATGGATCTTGAAAGGAACTTTTGGTGCAGAAACTTGTTTGAACAATTTCATAGAGTTGCCTTCCTCATAATCGTTTTCTCAACCGGCTTCCATAGCTTGCATTTTTTGGGCATTTTTCTCCATTTTTCCATTAGTAATGGTGTTATTAGTTAAAACTGTTTAATATGCTTATGAAGACTGGAGACGACATGGATATGATGTGATTGAAAACAATCGGGAAAGATGTAGTTGAGCGTTGTGAGGAAAGTGTTTAAAGGAGGCTATGTGAACAAATGTATGGGTGCAATGTGACATGATACTTCTACTTTCAGATTAGGAAGGGTTCATTAGTTGACCCCTTCATTTTCAAAATACGGACATTTTAAATTAAAATTTGTTGAGTTCATGCCATTAGAATGAAAAAAAAATGTGACTTTTTAAAACAAATGGGAAATGTTTGTAGTGGTAGATTGACATTTTCTCTTCAAAAAATAAATTTTCATGCTCTCCAAGGCTATGGTGACGTTATACGCTGTTAACATTTTGGCAGCGCCAAAATTGTATAGTGGCGGGGTGAGGGCAACACTGGTAAGATTTTGATGGAAATTCATCTCTGATCTTTTTGTGTTGAGGTGTTGTTAACTCCTTGTTGTGGGTTTTGTTTTATGTAGTTTAAGTTGATGATAAAGACAACCAATCGGGTATCATAACGGGGGTGATGATGGCTAGATATGGAGAATTGGGGAAGCTTAATAGAAATAGTGATATGTGGCCATTTATCGAAAGTTACAAGGGTGGATCTAGTAATATGGTAAGGACTTAAATAGACTTACCTCTACTTTCTATATACCGAATTTCACCTAAACTATGGATTCCCGAGGCATGTGCGAGTTGTGCGAAAAGAAAGGGCATGTGGAAGACGTATATATTTCCAGTAAAGAATCAAAACTGGGCAAACGGTTTGATTTTGTTAGATTCTTGGGTATTGTATGCTTGGTTTTCTAGGTTATAAAAATTAAATATGACTCAAAAGAATACTTAAATCCTGAAGTTCACATGCAACCTAGAAAGGATGTTTGTTTTCTTTAATGATAGCAGTAAACTATGAATATCAAGAAACCTTAAGGTGAGGCTATGAAAATAAAAAATGATATATATATATATATTAGGGTTACATACCTCTTGATTATTATGGTAAATAATCGCACCAAATCCTCTTGAAGTTCCTTGGAAAGTAAGCACCAAAAGCTTGAGGGTCTCTAATGGCTTGTACCAAAAACCCTAATAACTAGAATACTTGAGGAGAGATGAGGGAGAGCAGATTTTTGGCTCTTGGCTTATGTAAAGAGTTTAAGAAAAATCCTTAGGAAAGAGGTCTATTCATAACTAAGATAGGAAGCCTTGAATAACTCTAATTGAATATAATATTAATATTTCAAATTATACGATTAACCAACTTCATAATTATCCATATAGATTATTCTACAAACCCTAAGGGGATCCCAAAACCGTCCCCTCCTGGGAAGGTTCTGCAACCTATCTTGTTCAACTATTAAACAATCTCAACTTTAGTCCATGCACTTTTAATTAATACAATTAATCCTAAAATTATTCCAATTAATTTATGATTAGTTATTAATTAAATAATACTATTTCTAGTAAATATATTAATCTCATAATATATTAACATATTATTTCTTGGTATTTGTTAATTAAAAAATAAATCGATCTCTCTTTCCAAAATTCATTATGTTTAGTTAATGATTATGTGAGCAACCCAAAAAGGACTTTGTTTCTTATTCAAGAATATACCAATTCAGTTATTGGCTTAGACACCTTAATCCAACAGTGTTCCACTTGGATAACTCTGTAACTACAATTGCAAGTACATAACTTGTATTAAACAACAATGTGTGCTTTCCAAAGCTACTGCCAAACTCTGGTTTAAATTAGTTTAGGACCTAAGATAAGTGATCGTCTATTCGTTCGTTCTTCACGATATCGTATAGACACAAGACTCATATTAAAATCAATCTAATTGTCCAAGATTCTATTTCCCAATTTGTAAAAACTTTGTTGGACTTCAATTGAACACGTCAATTTTTCCTAGCTGGGCCCAACACTATAATGTCAACATCAAATCATCGAGGGGCCCAATGATTTCGTTTTTTCCTGTTAGATCAAAAGGAACGAATACAATTTGACTACATAACTGTAACCTTTACATATAAATCATATAACCGACTTGTAAATTACAATTTATGTATCTCTATTTGAAGAATAGTAGATATTATCGTCTTAGAATTACTCATGATAAGATCCATCAAGTAATCTCTAAGCGTGGGTTTATCCAATACTTAAAATCTCTATTTTCATAGTATATATGAATATTGTAGCAATTCCAAATGAAATTTATTAACCTTAATCGACAATCTACAACCAATTCATGATAGACTTATTTCAGCACTTACTTCCAAAATTATGAAAGACTGGGGAGGTTTGAATATACTCAGGAAGTAAAACATGCAAAATGAAACACAAGAATAAATAACTGAATAAGGCAGTACAACACTTATAAATCATTCTATATTATTCATTCACCAAAATTATTTACATTTATTTTGTTACAAGTTTCAAACTATCTCCTAACTACTAAAACTAATATCGTCTCTTAAGCATATGCTCTAGCTTGCTGGTAGTGTGACTCTACCTGGAGCCTTCATGAAAGGATCTACAACATTATCTTCTGATTATACTCTCTTCACCAGAAGGTATCCTTCTTCAACCTGATGTCGAATGTAATGGTACTTTCTATTCATATGCTTGAATGTACCATGATCATTTGGTTCTTTTGTCAAAGAAATCACACCTTCATTTTCACAGAAGGGCTGCATCGGTTCCTAAATAGTTGGAACAACTCTAAGATCTCTAATAAAGTTCTTCCGCCAATCCACTACTTTCGATGCTTCACTCGCTGCAATGTATTCCGAATCATAGGTGGAATCATCCATCGTGCCTTGCTTGGAACTTTTCCATGTAAATGCTCTCCCTTTTAATAAGAATACCCAGCCAGACAGCAAACAAAAGTTGCCTCGGTCTATTTGAAAGTTGGCGTCACTATAACCGCTCACTCTTAACTTATCATTGCCTCCAAGAACTAGGAAAATGTCTTTTACTCTTTTCATGTACTTAAGAATTTTCTTCATTGTAATCCAATGGGCTCTGCCAAGATTTCCTTAAAATCGACTAACCATGCTCAAAGCATTAGACACATCAGAACGAGTACATGTCATTGCATACATGATCAATCCTATAGTTGATGCATATGGAATTCGACTCATGTCAACTATCTCTTCATCAGTACTGGTACTTTGAGTCTTACTCAACTTGAGAGTACTATGAATATGTAATTCTCCTTTCTTTGAATTCTCCATACTGATACACTTCAGTATTTTATCCAAATATGTACTTTAGCTAAGACAAATAAGGCGATTCTTTCTATCCCGATGAAATCTGATTCCAAGAATAAAGGCCACTTCCCCTAGATCCTTCATAGCGAAACAATTTCCAAGTCAAGACTTAACTTCTTGCATAGTTGGAATTTCGTTTCTATAAGAATTATGTCATCAAAATACAAGAATGGGAAGGTCACTATACTCCCACTATCTTTGACATATACACAGGACTCATCCTCACTTCTAGAGAGTCCAAACTCTTTGACTTTTACATGGGAGCAAGGATTCCAAGCTTGAGATGCTTGTTTCAATCCATAAATGGATTTCTCAATCTTACCCACTCTATCAGGAAACTTAGCATATACAAAACCATCTGGCTGACTCATGTAAACATACTCAGATAACTTCCCATTAAGGAAAGCAGTTTTAACATCCATCTACCATATTTCATAATAATGAAATGCAGCAATAGCAAGCATGATTCTAATAGACTTTATATTAGCTATTGGTTAAAAGGTTTCACTATAGTTAATTCCTTGGGTTGGAATAAAACCTTTTGCAACCAACCTAGTTTTGAAAGTGTGTAATTTCCCATCCATGTTGGTCTTCTTCTTGAAGATCCATTTGCATCCAACTATCTTTTGACCAAGTACCATATCAACCAAGTTCCATACTTGGTTATCGTACATCGACTAAATCTCAATCTCCATTGCCTCAATCCATTTAGCAGCCTCAGGGCATGCCATTTCTTCCTTGTAGTTATTAGGCTCATCAAAATGTACCAGTGTGCGATCACTGACAAAAATGTCACCATATATAGTAATATTGAAGCTATAGAAATCAGGTGTCATTCTACCCCTACTGAATCGGCGAAGGGGTAATGAGTTTTCAACTGGATCAAATGGAATTTATTCCTCATGTTGAGTTCTAGTGTTATCTGAGGTTCCTTCATTGGATGGCACTTGAAACTCTTCAATATCCATAAGACTCCTACTTTCCTATTTAAATATGATCTCTCTCTCTCTCTCTCGCTCTCTATGTCTCTCTCTCTCTCTCACTAGGTTTGTAGAAAAAGTATCCAAAGGACTTCAGCGTGTAGCCAATGAAATAACACTTCTCGGCTCTGGTATCAAGTTTTTCGTGAGTCTCTCATCTAACAAGCACTTCACAACCCTAGACCTTGATATGTGAGATCGAGGGAACTTGCCCAATCCACATCTCATGAAGTGTTTTGGCAACCTTCTTTGTTAGAATAGGATTCATGGTATCGGCAACAGTCTCTAAGGCATACCCCCATAAATGAATAGGAATTGAAGCTCAACTCATCATGGAAAGAACCATATCTAGTAAGGTTCAATTATGCCTCTCAGCCACACCATTCAATTGTGGTGTTCTGGGAGGATTCAATTGTAAAAAAATTCCACATTCCTTAAGATAGTCATGAAACTCAATACTACGATACTCACCACATCTATTTTATCTGAGCATCTTTATCTTCCCACCCAATTGATTATCGACTTCATACTTAAACTATTTTAATTTTTCAAAGGTTTCTTATTTATGTTTGATTAAATAGATATAACCATATCTACTATGGTCATCCGTAAATGTCACATAATATCGATTAGTATCCCTTGTGACAGTTCTGAATGGTCCATATACATCCGTATGGATGAGGTCCAATAACCCTCACATCTTTTACATGCTCCAGTGAAAATGTGATTTTGTCATCTTACCCAATATACAAGCTTCGCATTCATCATCTGTTCTTAGATCAAATGATTCCAACACTCCATCCTTTTGGAGTCAGGCGATGCATTTCTCGTTTATGCTCCCAAGACGAGAATGCCACAAGAATGCGTTGTCTACACCATTAGATGAATAAATATGAAACACAAAATTGCCTAGGTTATTAACACAAGTCACATTTTCATACACATCATTACAAGGAAAAGCTTTAAACATAGAAATAACATTATAATAAGCAAAAAAAGATCCAATATCATCATCAAATGAATGTCTAAAATTGTTGGATTAGGTGTCTAAGCCCATAACTATAATTCATATGTGCTTGACCCGAGAGTAGCATGGTTCTTTTGGGTTGCCTTCACCAATGCAACTTGATAGGATGGACTTTTGAGAATAAGGTTATTTGTGATTTGTTAATATATTACAAGTATAATATATTAATATGAAATCATATTATTTAACTAGTTTTGATCAAGAAATAATTTGGAATTAGTTTAGTTATCAAAAGAGACTAATTAAATATACGGGGACTGATTTGGTAAATCAATGATTCTTATAATGTGGGCCAATGATCCATGGTTAATTAGGATGGGCTAAACCAACATGGATAGTCCATGGAGGTTAACCCATGAAGCTTAAGTAAGATGAAGAGTCATGGATCATTAGGGTTTACATGGATGTAACCCTAGCACTTTCCACACTACAAAAGGAACCCCCTAGGACTAAAATCGGTTGCCACATATATTATTGGAGAGTGTGAATTGATTTTTGTGATTAGCAACTTATTCTCTCAAGCCTCTTTTTGCACTTGGTGTTTGTGACACATTAGAGGCATCACCTTTAAGGTGCTAAAGCTTTTGAAGGCCAAGAACTACAAGTCCTAGTAAGAAGTAAGGTATCTAACTAGTTATTTTGTTCAAATGCATGCTAGTTAGGATGACTGCTTTGGAAAATGAAATTGCATGTATAATTAGAGATAACATAGATCTAAAGCATCTACGGTTGCATGTGCACCATAAGGTTGTTAGAGTACTCAAAACCCTTCAGTGGTATTAGAGCCTAGGATTATTTTATGTTATCCTTGATGCCTATTATTTTTCCAAATTGAAAAAATTGATTTTCTGGCTTTTGACTAGTGAACTCGTCGAGTCCACTGGCTGACTCGACGAATAAACTAAGTAACAGACCAACTCAACGAGTTACGTTCATGCACTCGTCGACTTGATGGCTCTGGTTGCTGGATTTCGAGTTTTTGGCCAGAATTGGATTATGATCATTACCACAAACCGTTTTTTGAAACATGAAATCTGTTTTCTTGATATGGTAGTGATCATGCTTATCCAATTAAAAGATAATTGTCAAAATTTAAAGATTTGTATTAGTTTATATGATTAGGCTAATTTCTTGTAAATTGTTGATATGAATTATCTTGACTTATAAGTTTAACTAGATCATAGATAAATTATTTGATTATTTTGTTAATTAAAATATTGATCTAAATGCCTTTAGAGAATTCCATAATTTGTCCTCAAGTTATGGAAAATGAAAATTTTTTCTTTAAAAGTCATTAAACTCATAAGTTATGAAAATGAAAAGTTTTGAAGAGTTTCAAAACTTGCCCTCAAGTTTTGGAATTTGTAAAGTCACACTTATGAATACTTTAGTTCCAAACCCTAGAATTTTAAAAGTTATAATTCAACCCTTATACTATTATAATATTAAAAGTTTAATAGTTATATAGATGTATAAGACAAGTCAGTCCTACCATTAGTAGGCTTCATTCACCAAGCTAGACTATAAGGGGGGTATAAGGTTATTGCCTATAAAATGGCAGTTTAATGGGTGTCCACTCTCACCCACCGCTTCCTTGACTGGTGGAGGGTCGTTAGCCAAACGGGTAGGATAGGACACTAATTCTCATTAAAAGTATAATGAAAATACCAAGTAACTAAACACTTATAAATTCCTAACCTTAGTTACTTAGGAAAAATGTGAATTTGGTACTAACCCATTAAATTGCACTTTATATGTTGTTAAGTCGTTAATGGAGTGTGTGGTTAACCATCACACTAATCTGGGACTGATAATGTGTGGTAAAGGGTAACTTGATGTTAATCATATATCAATGGAGCATGTATGGTTAACCGACACATTGATTAGGTGATCTGAAAAATTAAGAGTACCAAGCACATTTTCATGGTTATTCACACCTTGTTTGTGATCCTTGACATCCCAGTCACAAACCTGAAGGGCACAATCGAGATTTAAACATACCATTGAAAAGTTCAATGAATTTCAAATAATCTAGGAATTTCAATCCATTTAAAACTTAATAATTTGTTTCGTTTTTTTGGTGGAAATTGGTAAATCGTCATTTACGTACCTTCAAATGTTTTACAACTTGATTACGGTATAACTCTTCCGAATTGTAAAATATTGTGTTGGGTCCTAGCCTTAATATTTCATTTTGGGTGTTCTATTAAGGACTTAAATCAACTAACTTGAATTTCTCCCTTGTAGATGTCTAGTTCAGACAACTATGGTGTTCCCGAATCTTATGAAGATGATGTCCCACAATTGGATCATGGAGATGGAAATCATACTTCACTTCCTCCACCTCTTCCAATTATTCTCCTTGATGCACATTTTCGAAGACTTGAAAAGTTCAAGGTCACCCAATCCCAATTGGCAAGCAAACATGAAGATGGAAAGTCTGTATGTGCTCATGTTTTGGACATGAAGATGCATATTGACAGGCTTGGAATGTTGGGTATCATGTTCCCAAGGAAGTTGGTTGTTGACTTGGTTCTTCAATCACTTCCCAAGTCATATACTAAGTTCGTTAAAGACTACTATGTGAAAAATCACGACATGACCCTTATTGATCTTACCTATTTGCTAATTGTTGTTGAATCAGTAATGATTTGGCACACTGGTAAAGCAAACATGAATGGAAGATCTACCTCCCAAGATGAAATTTGCAATGACATGGATATCTCAGAAATGATTCCTTCTCATAAAGGAAAGGAATTGGCCATGCCCTTACTACATGAGAACTTTAATTAGTTTGTATGGTTCTACTTCAGGTATGTTCGCTATCTAACTCTATTAAGTCCATATTTGTTGATTCTTAATACATGATGTGATAAGTTTACATTTTGATTTTTTTGTAGGATCAAAGGAAGCTTCAAGGAATAGCAAGTTGAGTCTGATCGCGAAGAGATGGATATCGATCCCATGGTTCGATGATCGGATGTTTGAGCTACTACTTAAAAGTTATGATAGATTGCTTAGAAATATTTAGAAACATAGTTTTGATTTGTAATTGCATTGTAAGGAAAAGTTTTCCATATTTTATAAATAAATAAAATTTTGATTTTTTTTTATTTTATATCTCTTTACAATGACTTTTTTGTGAAAATTGATATTTATGTATATTCTATCAATGTTCAAAATGGATTTGATTTTTTCGTTTATGGTAGTGTCAAAATTTACCAAATAAGGAAAGATTCTCATCACCCAAGTTTTAGTTGGATAGAACTTGGAATCATGCAAGTTGTATTGTGTGATGAATAAGAAACTTTATCTTTGGGAAATTAAGACTAAGTCCTTGTTCACGTGTATATGTGATTCAAGTGATGGACTAGGGGATCGAGTACACTGGTCAGGTCCACCGCAAACAACGAGAAGACTATTCGTTATTATTTACTAAAGTTTAGTAAATACGGTTATACTTACAAGACTAAGTATAATTCTGAACCATTGGAAAATTTTCAATGTATAGCAGAATGAATAAGAAGAATCAAATTAGGTAGAAAGATAAAAGTTTCTTCAATCTAAAAAGAAGGGAGAGTACTTTAGTATCGTGTTTTGTGATCATCTTAATGATTATGAAAGACCATATCACAATTGATCGTCTAAGGGAACCTTAGTGCACTCTTATGGCTAAGAAGAGGAATCGTGAACTGTTAAAATTGTTAAAACAAAGACCAAATAAGACCAATTGTGTGAAGTGTTTGTCTTGATAAGAAACCGCACTGACTCTTGAATATTTGTTTGTCAACTAATGTCTCTTGACAAAGAGAAACTTATATGTCAAGAGGTCAGTGGGAGTCTTAAAGATCTTCAAAAGGTTCAAGAACTAATCAAGAGTAAACCTATTGGTAATCACTAGCTCATGACTTGAGGTTTGTAACCTATCATGTTGACATATTCTTGTTTCTTTGCCCATTCAAGTTAAAGTTGATTATGCATGTGAGTTATATGAGTTCTCATTTGAATGTATAAGGAAAAGCACCTTAATCAATGGAAAGTACATTGATCTGTAAGGATAAGCTGCTGAACAACTTGGAAGCAATGGTAGGCCCTTGAGCTGCTAGGTGGCAAGAAATTAAGATTAAACATGTTCAGTCCATATGAGTTTGTATTTGTCACTAATATTGTCTTATGATTATGGTTATGATGAATTCACATGGATAGGAACACATACACCATAAAAGTAAGTGTCACAAGGTTTCTCTCTGCTTCATGAAAATGATTGTGAGGAAACACTTTCACCAAGTAGATTTTAAGAAGACAAAAATTATGGTATTTGCATTCTCAAATTCGATTATGATTACGGCATCCTTCTTCATAGTTTGAATTGTGAGAAGTGGAAAAGGTCTAAACATTTGAGACTTATTGTTAAAAGTTCTAAAATTGTTTAGACACGCATACGAGCTATTTATGGAAAGGTGTATGAGTTTGAGACGCCTAGATAAAGTCTTATTGAAGCATCTCGTGAACTTTGGTAAGGAAGTCATTAAGTATTGATTTCTAGAAGTCCAACTGATTTCTGGGTACATGTCAAAGCTAGTGGGAGCATAAGTGTTATGCTAGTAAGATAATAATTATTATGCTAGTGGGAGCATAATTATTATGGTAAGTGTTGGAAGTGAGCAATGTTAATTATAGAAAACAAAAGTTTCAAATCGCAAAGATGCAGGGTTTGAAAAGTTATTTTGCTATAATTAAGGGAGAGGAAATCATACTTCATTTCAATTTTGAAAGCTTAGATTGAGATTTTAATCAAATTTAGTCAAAAATATATATGAATGTTATGTTTAAAAGATTTGACATAAGGAAATTCTATATATGGAAATATTATACCAAGAGACTGGTAAAGCCTCACGTCTTTATGTGAGACATTATGGATTGTATCCCATATGCTTCGTGTAGAGGGTCGATTGCACATGCTATAATATTTATGTGTTCTGAATTTTCCAAATGCCTAGGGCATTAAGAGGGAAAATGGACTAGAATTGTATATGATTAAAATGGTTAAGCAATTGTTGAGGACAATCTGAGGTTTACTAAAGATTGGTTGCTTATGGATAATTGGAAGTATAGTGTAAATTTTGGAAGGACCATGTTGGCTTACTCTGAGAAGAGGTAACTCTTGTTCGGAAGTGATAGTCAAAATGGGAATATGGAAATGTTTCCATAATTGGAAGTTATTCTTTAAATCTGTGAAAGATTAGAAAACTTAATGCATGAAGGATTTTCAAATGAATGTACTTTGAATGTGAGACTTCGTTTCCATGGAATGGCTCTCCATTGTAATACTTAGTAATGTATGTTGCCAAGTATCTTTGACTTTTGTGCATAGTCATTACAAGAGTATCATTGCATAAAAGTTTAGAATCTTACAAATTACAGTGGATGGAAAGAATTTCGTATTCGTACATTTACGGTAAGGATTTGGAAGTGTGAAATGAGTTTCATTGAAGATGTGTTTAATTGATCTATTTCACAAAGTAAGGACTATAGACAAACATAGTGGGCATGCTTGGAGCATGGCATAACTATTTTTTTAATTCAAGTATTAAGTTGATAAATTGAAACATTATACAATGAATAATGCGTTATCGATATGGTGATTAAATAAAAGGTGTTTTATTTATATTCATAAGTTTTGAGACCATACTGGATTCGATTATTCTTGTGTTTCACTTTGCATGTTTTGACTTCCAGAATAATTTTATTATTCAAACTATCCACAGTCGATCATACGTTGGAAGTAGGTATTGACGCAAGATGGTCATGAATTTGGCTTGTAGATCATCTGAAGTGTATTAGACATAGTAAAAGTTTGCTACAACATTCATGGGTGCTCATAAGGTCTGAGTATTGGATTAAACCCATGCTCACTTGAATCATTTCATGGAATTTATCTTGAGTGATCGTGAGATGATAATATCATATAAGTCCTCAGACCAAGATATATGAGTTGTTGACTATGAGTTGGTTGTACATTTATAGTGCAAAAATGCATCAGTAACTTGATGTTATACAATGCACTGTTGTGTATGATTTGATGATTAGTTAGTAAAATAATATAATGTCAAAGTTCATCTGTTCCTTTTAATTATTGGAGAATTAAAAGTGATATCTTGGGCCCCTTGATGATTTTTTTTACTTATGTGTCGGGCCCGGTCGAGACTAAATTGATGTGTTCAATTATGTTCTTTGTCAAACAAATCGGAAATCGAGAAACAAACGATTGGACAATAAGTCTGACATTGCTCCACGTATATTTTCGTCTGATATCATGAAGAACAGAGGATTATATAATCCCTTATCTAAAGGACGTGTCACTAACTTGGTCAGAATTTAACAATGGCTTTTACGAGTTGTGATTGCTAGTCGGTTGAGAGTCATATTTTCAGTTATAGTTATTAGACTTATCCAAGTGGGAGACTATTGGATTAGGTGTTTAAGCCCATACTATAATTGGTATGTACTTGACCCAAGAGTACCATGGTCCTTTTGGGTTGCCTTCACCAATGCAACCTGGTAGGATGGACTATTGAGAATAAGGTTATTTATGATTTGTTAATATATTACAAGTATAATATATTAATATGAAATCATATGATTTAATTAGTATTGATCAAGAATTAATTTGGTATTAATTTAGAGATCAAAAGAGACTAATTAAATATACGGGGACTGATTTGGTAAATCAATGATTCTTATAGTGTGGGAAAATAATCCATGGTTAATTAGGATCGGCTAAACGGACATGGATAGTCCATGGAGGTTAACCCATGGAGCCTATGTAAGATAAAGAGTCATGGATCATTAGGGTTTACATGGATGTAACCCCAGAACTTGCCATATACATTCTTAGAGAGTGTGAATCGATTTTTGTGCTTAGCAACTTATTCTCAAGCCTCATTTTGCACTTGGTGCTTGTGACACATTAGAGGCATCACATTTGAGGTGCTAAAGCTTTTGAAGGCCAAGAACTACATGTCGTAGTAAGAAGTAACTTATCTAACTAGTTATTTTGTTCAAATGTATGCTAGTTAGGATGAATGATTTGGAAAATCAAATTGCATGTACAATTAGAGAAAACATAGATCCAAAGCATCTAGGGTTGCATTTGCAACATAAGGTTGTTAGAGTGCTCAAAACCATAATACATGAAATGAAATAATGTTTCAAGTTATATATGAATAATAACAACAATTCAACAAATTAAACCTAACACCACTATCGAGCATAAGTTCATAGGTACCAATCTTGGTAACATGTGAAGATCACCAACTCCTAATGATTAGGTCCAACCTTCCATACTCCACTTCCTCAATTTCTCGTATCCCCTGCAAATAAGAACAAATTTGACAACCACATCCTGTGTCAAGGACCCAAGAATGAGAAATTTGTGTGTTATTAACTTGAATAGTGTAAATACCCGAGGAAGACGCCTTGATCTTCCCATATTTCAAGTCATGCCAGTATTTAGGGCAACTTCTTCCCCAATGACCCTTTTCACCACAATAGAAGAAAGTGGCCTCTTTGGGATCACTGATCATAGGGACATCAAATTTAGACTTCGTCTTGGACCTACTACTAGACCCTCCAATATGGGCCTTCCATTTTCAGTGGAGCCTTCTTCTTTTTCCCTTTGCTAGATCCAATAGCCAGGACATGAGCACTTGTTGCAAAAGGAGCATCATTCTTTTTCATCCCCGACTCAACAATTTGCAATAAGTTGTGGAGATGGATCAATCTTGTCTCTGTGTTGTTTAGATGATAAATTAGAACAAACTGATCATAACTAGGAGGAAAAGAGTTAAGGACCATGTCAATGGCCAAATCTTTCTTAAACAACTCATTGATACTTTCCATCTGCTCCACGTATCTCTGCATTATCTATACGTGACCATAGACAAATTCTCCTTCCTTAAGCTTCCATGCCATAAGATACTTGACCACTTCGTAGCACTCTTGTCTTGCTTTCTTCTGAAACTTTTTAGCAAGATCATTGCACATTTCATAAGGCTGATAGTCCTCATAGACTTTGCCAGCTCAGGTGCCACAATGGCCACCATGATGCAAGTGACTTTAGTAGCGTCATCAGAGTGTTTGTTGTAGGAATAAATTCCTTGGGAGTAGTGGTAAAATGATAAATTTCAAATAGAGGCTTTTCGAGAATGTATTCCTTGTTCTCGTACCTAATAGTCACATTCATGTTACTCATCCAGTACTTGTAGTTAGGACTGTTAGCTTCTCCTTTAATTGAACCAAGAGAAAAGTGAATTTTCGATTGGGGAGTGGTAGTTTGAATAGTAATGAGTTCACTGGTTCCAGACATCTATAAAGAGACATAGTTTTTAGTTAGTGATATGAATCCTTAATATTTTAACCCAAAGTTAATATTTAAGGCTAGGATCCAAAATACAATTCACAATAAAGAAAATGGATGCCATAATCTAATTGCAAATTTATCAAGGTAAGTAATACAAATTTACCAATTTCAATCTAATATGAAATTCCTAGATCAATTGAGATTCATTAAATCTTATCAATGGCATGTTTAATCTCATATTACACTCTTCAATTTGTGACTAGGATGTCGAGAATCACAAATAAGATGTGAATAACCATTCAAACCCGCTAGACAACCTCGAGGTCATTTATCATCTTGAATTGATGTGCTAGTAAACCACACACACTCCATCAACACTAATAAATTTTGATTTTTTCCATCACTCAACTCTATAGTCCCAAATTAGTGTAGTAGGAAAACATGCATGCTCCATTAACGACTTATAAATAGTGATGTGCATTTTCATGGATTAACATACACTTCATATTTTTCCTAAAGTAACTTCAGTTTGATTTTAAAGTGGGTTATGTTACTTTATATCATCATAGTTTTAGAGGTTATGTCCTATCAAACCTGTTCGACTAACGACCTTCCACCATACAAGGAAGCGGTGGTTCAGAGTGGATACCCATTCAACGGTCATTTTATAGGTTGTTTCCTTATGCCCCCCTTAGAGTATGACTTCGTGAATGAGGCATAGTATTGATTTGACTAAATTTTCTTATACGTATAGTATTAAGCAATTAATATTACATAGTACAAGGTGTATTTTAAGCTTTTCAAAATACTAGGTCTAAAATTAATTTTCAAAATTAAATTTCATTAATTAATTTTAACTAATTAATGATTTACCAATTATCCTTTAATTAACCAATTAAATTATTTTAAATCATTAAGGATTTAAATAATTATCTTTAATTAAACAGTTAATTAAATAATCCAAGTTGAAATTATTAGGGATTATATAATTATTTTTCAATAAACAATTAATAAAATAATTCAAATTTAATCCTAATCCGAAGAACTCTTCTTAAGCTTGAAACTAAGGGTTTAGCGTTACTAGGTTTTTAATTATCCAAAATTTTAGTCATTAAAATTTTTGATTAATGAAACTAGAAACTCTAAGGGATATCTATTAATTTTCGAAAATAAGGGGTGAAGGCTATGGTTTCAAGAACCCTAGCCTTTTGCGAAAATTTAAGCATTAGGGTTTAATTTCAATAAACAATAATTTTGATCCATTCACTATTATGCACAATCAAATACAAATCTAAGACTCTGATACCACAGTTCGGTTTTCTAGGGTATAAAAATTACATATAAGAGGAAAAAACACTTTAACCCTTAAGTTCACATACAACTTGGAAAAGGATCTTTGTTTCCTCTATTAATAACAATAAAGTATGAATATCAAGAAACCCTAAGGTGAGGCTATGAAAATTAAAAATCATATAAAGATTAGGGATTATTATAGTAAATAATCATACCAAATCCTCTTGTATTTCCTTGGAAAGCAAGCACCAAAAGCTTTAGTGTCTCTAATGGATTGTACCCAAAACCTTAGTACTAGAAGATGTGAGGAGATAGGAGAGAGAGAGAGAGAGAGAGAGAGAGAGAGCAAAATTTTGAATCTTGGCTTGTGTATGGAGTGGACAAAAATTCCTTAGGCAAGGGGCCTATTCATAGTTGAGATAGGAAGCCTTGGATAACCCTAATCAAATATAATATTAATCATTGAAATTAGGCAATTATCCAACTCCTGAATTATCCATATGAATTATTCTAGAAACCGTAGGAGGCTCCCCAAAGGCGATCCCTCCTGGGAAGGTTTTACAACATCTCTTGTTCAACTATTAAACAATTATAACTTTAGTCCCTGTACTTTTAATTAATACACTTAATTCCAATTAATTTATGATTAATTATTATTTAAATAATTCTATTTATAATTAATATATAAATCTCATAATATGTTAACATATTCTTTATTGCTATTTATTAATCACATAATAAATCAATAAATCAACCTCTCTTTCCAAATTATTCTATTCAGCTAATGATATAAGGGCAACCCAAAAAGGAATTTGTTTCTTATTCAATGATATACCAATTTAGTTATTGGCTTAGTCACCTTATTCCAACATTATGAACGATCATGCAATGATGTATATGTTATCTTCGTTATAGATTGGATACTTTCATATCTATCCTTCTGTGGCAACATTTCCTTTTCACCAAGCAACTAAATAGTGGTGAGGGCTGATTCCTAGTAATTGTGTGGAACAAGGTGTCAGAACAAATCATAAGCTAATATGGTTATGGGAGCTACTGGTGATCATAAACCTATGCGACATCCGCGGATGGGTTAAGAAAATTGTGTTGGATGAAAAATATTTGGTAGTAATGTACGCAATGTACGCAATGTTCTTGGTTTACCAAATCGCCACGAGTTACGTAAAAATGATGTAATTGTAGATTTGGATATCAATTATATGGGTGGTACATGTATGTGCATTGAATTTACTAATAATGAGGCGTGCTTAAAGTTCAAGCATAATCATAATATAAAGTCGGTGTTTAAGGAGGTTAAACTGATAATGAAAGGATGGAAGTGTCGAGACGGTTTAAGGAAGGTTTATGGATGTTGAAAACAATCCTAAATTGTGTTCTCACTTATGTACATCCACAGTTGTAGTCATTACAGAAACAAAAGTAATGATGGAAATGAACAAAATAGCTTAGCTACTTAGAGAGTTAGGGTTTGATTGTTTTTTCGTAAAAAAAAAACCTCTGCAAACCTCTTTGTGTTGTGCGATGCAGTTTGCGACAACACTTGACTTCCCTCTTCTATCCTCTTCAAAACTAAACAAAAAAATCGTCAGACCCCTCAAAAAAGGCATTTCACCCTATTTTTTTTCTTCCCTAAACGAGTGCTTCATCTCCATCCGACATCTTCAATCGTTGCACCCTCCTTGGCCGATGCAGCCTCCTCCCCGTCGCCATCTCCTTCCCGATATAGTCGCCATCGCTAGTCAGTCTCCGATCGACATCAGGTAAGGTTTTTTTTCATTTATTATTGCTAAAGCAACGATTCTGCCTTGCTTCATATGTTTTTATTATTGCTGATATCTTTATTCTTGTTGAATCTTGATTCGGATTCACCTTTGCTGAAATCAGCAACATATGCAATTATATCCTGTTTTTTAATGTTGATTTGTTAATTATAGTTCTTGTTATGTTGAAATGTCAATAATCTTTGCTGAAAAAATCATTATTTTCATTAACTGAATTTATTGTTATGCTGAATTGGATGGCTAAAGAGTGGGATGGATGTATATGCATCTACTAGTGATAATTTAAGAGGGAAACAAGTTGTGCAGAACAGCTGCTCGATGAAATGCTTGAGAGAATGTTAAAGTTTAATTTAATTGCATTTCGTTTGATCTTGCACATCTCAAGTAACAAATGCAAATAGTCAAATGGTCTATGCTTTTAATCAGACGCATGCTGGTAAAAATATGACGTATTTATGCTTTTTGAAATCACACTTGTATTTGTGGAGCAGGTGAAGAAAAAGCAAACATGAGCCAAGAGAAAGTTGCTCCAAGTGTTGAATCAAGTTTTTGTGAAGGAACTCCAAATCAAAAGCAATTCACAAGGATGTTATTTATAGCTAAAACAATGTAATTTGAATATTAATTCATTTAATTTCTAAGTAGCATTTAATAGTATTGAATCTTTTTATGAGAAATGTGATGAATTTTATGTCAATGTTGTAAGACTAAAGTTATTAAAAAATTTATGTTAAAAAACTATATTAATTTTGTAAAATTAGTTTATTTAAATTCCAGTTTATTGCAGCAGTCTGCAGAGGTTAAAAAAATAAACTTCTTATTACAGGCTGCAGCCGTTTGGTCCACCTCTTCTACTGCAGAGGATTGCAAAGGTGGTCCGCAGATGTCTTAAATTTTCACTTCAAAAAAACAAACATTACCTTTGTAACCTTGTGACTCTCCCTAATCCGAGTGTGAGTCATGTGTTTCCGGTAGTATAGACATCGGCTACCTTTCATACCTACTCATACTCATCCTAAGAATTGCCTCGTAGTCATCCAAGTCATCATTAAGAAAATCATATAGTAACTTAACACACCGGGTACATAAAATAACTAAGGATTAGATTACTTCTTGAAAACGATTACATTGTTATTTGAGTTCATCATACACTATGACTCTTTCATCAAGCTACATCACATAATACTATCTATATGTTTACTTTATATTTTGAACATAAGATATTTAGCTTATAGTTCTTGATCCATTGCATCGTCATCTACTTAATCAAGGATCATCTAGAATACTCTAGCCTTTGGCTTTAGTGGTGCATTCAACCTTACTGCTTCAATTTTCTTTCGAAAATTCCTTCAAATATGTCCATTACCTCTACATTTGTAACATAACCTATCATTTTTGGAATAGTGAATGGTCCTTCAACACTTATAGCAGGTTACTTGTCTATCACATCTATCGAAGTACTTCTTCTTACACTTCTCAGACAATTTGGCATTAGTTTCACCCCTAAATTCTTGTTATTGGGGTCAAACTTTGTCAATCTCCCCTTCTTAACGGGTCTGAAGATCCCTCCAACTTCATTTTCCCTCATTTCTTAGCTTTTTCCAGACCTTTCTTTCTTATCTGGGTCTCTATGTTCCTAGCCACACATATGGCCGCTTTTAGATTCATTGCTACCCTTACCGTTAGAAGAAACTCCATTAGTAGTCCACTAGAAAACTTTTTTACTTTCGAAAACTCAGTAGGAACCATGTAAGAAACCAACTTTGTCTTCTCAGTAAAGGTTGTAGCATGCTCACTGATACTCATCTTTCCTTTTTTCAGATTCTGGAATTTATTGTTGATCCCCAGAAGGCCTTTTTCAGAGCAGCATTGCTTCTTTAGATCTTCCATAAAGTTTTCCCAAGACATCTTCCCTGTTTCTTCCTTCAGCATGGAGTCGGCCAATAATCTTCACCAGGTTAACACTCCAGTCTTCAGTTGTCTGGCCGCTAAGATGGTATTCTATTGGTTGTTGTAGTTGCAACTTTCAAAGACCATCTCCATCTCATAAATCCAATCTATAATTTTTACTGGTGTCGGGATACTAGAAAGACTTGGTGGTTTTGTAACCATAACGTTCTTGTACTTGCATCCATATTTTTCAGTATACACTTAACGGTTATTCCTCCTAAACACTTGGGGTTCCATACGAATCACTATTTTACAGTAATTTCTTTCGTCATATTGGTCCTCATTGAGCTCAAGTTGTATAACAGGCACAATGGTCTTTCTTCCATTTTCTCGAATGAGATGTATCATATCCTCCTTCTGTTTAGATAACAGAGCCCTTATCATTTCCATTCTGATAGGTTCAACTATCAGCACTGCTTCACGTGCACGTTTAATCACCCGAGGATCAGCCTAATGGTTATGTTATTGTTTCCTAATCTGCTTCGTGTTCTCACAATGATATTCTATATACCAAAGCAGGCGTTCAATGTATTCAGATGAGAATATAGATAGGGAAGGTTTAGATGCATAAGTCTCCTTATCACTTCAAAAAGTTATATGCCAGTTCTAATACCGTAATTAAACGTTTAGAGACCTGAACACATAAAATTTGCTAATTCTAGGTTGATACCAAACCCTAAATCTAAGAAAATAATAACAATTTAGGCAACCTAAAGCATGCTATAAATCATTTAGCACATAACAACAAATTAGGAATCTTATCCTAAAGTAAGCTAGTTATTGTGTTAATTCAATTGTATTACCAAAAATATAAGCAACACGTATGTGTTGGTCATCGCTTAGTATTCTAAGTTTAAGTCTAGAAATCCTCTAAATACCTAGTTCACTTAAACAAATGCTCTGATACCAACTGTGACATCCCTATTTTCACAACCATTTTAAAACTTTTTATTTATGCTTATTTAAAACAAATTCCATTCATAAATGGGGAGTTTGGTCATGTAAAAGTATTTCTGAAGAAAATGTTCTTTATTGATTTATAAATGTTTAGTGTGTCATAACTAATACAAAAACTAAGCATAAACAGGTCTTACAGAATCTTAGACTATTAGTCTATATCTCCTTGAATCTCTCATCACTTACATGCCTTTGTACTGCTACATGTGATACAATGAATATGAGCGAGTCAGGTTGGGAAGCTTGATGAGTACATATGGTTTTCAAGCCATAATAATATAGTTAGTATGTTTAATTACAAAAAATTAACCCGATTACCCATCCTCGTTTTTTTCATTATTTTCCCATAAGGATCTGTCCTAAGGATCATCTTAATCATTGTTGCTGATAGTACTGTTACATGGATTTGTCCGCAATGCGTGTTAGAAGGTTTTCTTTCTATTTTCATTCCTAGGGATTTTTCCTAAGGATCATCTTAATCACCGTTGTTGATAGTACTGTTAAAGGGATTTTTACATAATATGTGTCAGTAGGTTTTCTTTCTATTTTCATTCCTAAAGATCATCTTAATCATCGTTGTTGATAGTACTGTTACAGAGATTTCTCCGCAATATTGTCAATATGTTTTTTTTTCTATTTTTATTCCTAAGGATCATCTTAATCATCATTGTTGCAAGTACTCTCACGAGGACTTCTTAGCAATATGTGTTAGTAGAGTAGAGTACATCAAATGGGCACGAAGTCCATCACCTATAGGGTATAAACATCCATGTATTCCACGAGACTATCATTAAATAGTCTGGTGGTCGTCACCTATACTTTGTTCGGTAACTTCATCATTGGTACACTAGTACCTGTAACAACCAAAACTTAAAAAAAATTCATTATTAATTAACCAAAATATTTCACAAACCATGGGGTCTCAAATTACAATTGTTTCAAAAATTCATAACCATTACAATTCATTTCAAATCATCAGAGTGTCCCATAAAAAGCCTGAGAGAGAGAGAGAGAGAAAAAAAAAGAATGAGAGAGAGAGAGAGAGTCAGTGAGAGTACACGCCGCACCATCACGCTTTGCCCTTTCCCTTACGCTAAGATGTACCTGCACAAATCCACAAACTGTAAGCTAACGCTTAGTGAGTTCCCCAGAGCATACCCAACGCACACAAGCCACATAACATGTATCATATTAGCTATAAAAGCTATCTCTAGCGTAAGCTATAAAAGCTATCTATACAATTAGCCATAAAGGCTATCTCTACCGTTAGTAATAAAAGCTATCTCTACCATTAGCTATAAAGGCTATCTCTACTATTAGCCATAATGGCTATCTCTACCATTAGCTATAAAAGCTATCTCTGCCATTGTAACACCCGTAGATCCGGGCTAGTCAATTTAGAGATAATAGGGGTCGAAAATGACTTTTAGAAAAAATATTATTTGGAATAAATAATCTTAAACAAGTTGTAGAATGCGTCTCAAGGGTTCCGTACATATAAAGAATGCTGAAATCCAAGGTATAATGAAGAAGTCATGGCCCGTAGAAGTTTTGTGGCAAAACCCACACGACACCGGGAGACGTAAATAGTGAAATTATGATGGAGCACTTTTTAGCCTTATAAAGCTAAACAAAAGTTGTAGTATACGTTAAACGAAGAATGTACAAAAAAAAACGCTCAAATCTGACTTCGTATAAAGAAGTTATGAATTTTCTAAGATTTGGCATAGCAGTGCACGACCCGAAACTCGAATTTTAGTTCAAGTGGTTTTTAGCCTACCTAACCTGAATGAGAGTTGAAAATCTCATTAATAGGAACTCAACGATAAAACTACAGATGAAAACGGAGTTTGTATGTAGAAGTTATGAATTTTACGCGGACTTTAAACAGTATAATCTCCTCTTACTGTTAAATTTATGATCGTTCAAGAATTAGCCAATGGAGTCTAAATGAAAGTTGTACATCTTGTTTTTAACTATGCGTGGATATAAAGACTGTTGAAAACGGAACTCGTATGTGAAAGTTACGGGATTTAGAAATCGACAGGGTGTTGTGCGAAATCGGGTGACGTGGCTGAATATGCGCCAAGGCTTTCTCCCCAAGGCAAGCCACCAGAAGGTGACATGTGGCATGGAATCGACGAGTAGGTCCTCCTACTCGATGAGTAGAGCTATTTTCCAGCCTATAAAGAGAGGTGTTGGATTCCATCATTCTTCACACCATTTCAACCTCTTCTCTCTCTCTCTCTAAACTCTCTCTCTAGCCCCCAAGTTGTCCCCCCCCCCTTAAGCCTCGGTAAACCCTCTAGCACCCGAAGGAATCCCTGAGGCACCTAAAGTCTCGAGAAAAGATCCTTTCAGCTAGGAAACGCTGCTCCAATGAAGCCCGATTTTGAGAAAAAACCTGTTGTAAGTGAGCTACGCCTAACCTATCATTAGTATAGCTTATGTTTTAATATAGTAATGTTATTAGGACCTTATAATAAGTACTTGGGATATTATTATGGGTTATATAAGTATCTTTTAATGCTTATATAATAGTAATAATATCTAGACTATAAATTAGTCTCAGTGAATATTAGACTAAACTCAAATGGTAATGAAACTAGGTTTTGTCCGAGAAAAATTGTGTTAAGAGTAACGAAGTGTTGTCCGAGTACTAAGTCACCACCTTTTCAAGTGAGTGCATGGTCCCTTTCATCTTACACATAGATATGAAGTATTTTATGTAAACTACGTGCTATATGTGCATATTATCTGTATACTTGCTATCTATGTTGGATGAATGATTTTATATAAGTTTTATATGATTTAAATTGTATATGTATTTATATCTACATAATATGTTGGGTAAAACATGGGTAGATGAAATATGAGTTGGATGATAAGTTGAGAGGTGATATTGACCATGAGGTAAGGGTGAGAGGTGGGCGATGTGGGAAGGCTTGTTCCCAAACGTTGGCCCCGTCATCTAGCAGAGTATGGATGACAACCACAGACTATTCTAGATAGTCCAATGGAACACTAGCAGGCTCGCAACCTGTAGGTGTTGTGAATAGTGTTGTGAATGATGTGTTCACTGGTGTACTCTAAAAACCCATTGACATGTATTACGAGTGGACTCTTGAAAAGGATACTATCAATAAACGAGATAACTCTAGTAGTTATGCCCGAAAGACAATATCGGTAGCTGCTCCTTATAGAGAATGTCAAAATTCAGGTTGTTAAGCCTAAGTGATAGAACTAGCAGTTGTGCTTAACAGTTGTGTCATTGACAACGATGGACTTCGTACATATTCCTTACCATAATCCTTATGAATTAATGAATGAAAAATAGTTGATTATTAGGGTAGATCCTTAAGAGTAAAGAAGATAATGGGGATGAGTAATTAGGTTAACTCTTTGGGTTAACTATTTGATGATTGAACATAATAATTATATTTTTGTGGGTTGAAAACCCTATGTACTCACTAGGTTTCCCAACCTGACCCACTCAAGCTTATTTATATCTCCAAGGTGTTGATATGAAGTTACATTACACTGAGAGATTAAGGAGATATAAATCACTAGTAATAATGAATGTAAGCTCTGCTTATGCTTATGTTTATGTATTGACGATGACATCCCAAATGTTTTAAAATGAGTAAAAGTACTTTTCTTTGGAAATTCTTTGACAACATATGTATCATGTTTTGCTTGGAACAAATTCCGCAACATTTTTATTAAAGGAGGTACTCTGATTTTTATAAAGCGTAAACAAAATTGGTCTTTTCTGACCATGAAAATGGGAATGTCACAACCAATAGCTATAAAAGTTATTGTACTAGTAGCTATAAAAGCTATCTCTACCATTAGCTGTAGAAGCTATATCTACCATGTATCACTACATAAGTATGCAATACACACCAACTATCATAAAACGGGCTAGCCTTGGTGCCTTAGACCCATTGTTATGGTGAGAAGACTCACCTCTCTGAACTGTAGAATTTGATGGATTCAGAATAGTTAATCCCCACGTGCTGATCCAAATCAACCGCCTATAATCATCATATAAATAACTCATCAATTCTCGTAGACGCCCTTAAAGTCAACTCTGGTCAAACCCGGTCAACAGTCAAGGTCAATAATCCATGTTGACCTCTACTCGGTGAGTGCATCCAGCAACTCACCGAGTTCTCTGAGTAATCCATCCACTCACGGAGTTACCTGTGTAACTCGCCGAGTCCGCCGAAAAATCATGAACCCTGAACTGAAAATCCATTCATCCAAAAGCCCTAATCAGGCTGAAAACTCATATGGCCAAACACTGAGTTCTGCACCGAAAACGCCGTGGATCCCGAAAACAGGAAAAACCTTCTTGATTCGCCGAGTCAAATGAGAAACTCGACGAGTTCCTTCGGTCCTCTCATGTTCGTTCCTTTTCAGTGGGATCTAAGGTCCGAAACTCTAGATCCAATCTCTTTTAGTGTGAATACCACGTAAAGTTGCAAGCTTTACGTGCATGCAAGGTCTCCCAATACTATTTCTTCAAAACTAAGCTCTTTTCAAGGTTTGTGTGCATGGAAAGTGGCTAGACTACACAAAGTGAGCAACTTTATGTCATTGGGGACCTACAGGGGTCCAGATCTGGAATCATATCCTTGTGATAGGTTCAGATCTGAGTTTGGACTCCATTTTACCCCAAAATGCTCATATACTTGAAAGAGAAGAGATCTAAGAATCTACAGCTCAAGGTAATGACTTTTTACCTTAAAATGGTGAGCGATGTTATGTAGATGTCGGATCTACTGCTTCCCTTCCTGTTCCTTCTTGTAAATTCCTTCTCCAACACACCAAAGTTTGTTAAACCATGCTCTTACTCTCACTCAAGGACGTTCACGGTCGAAAACGGTTTTCTCTGTGTAGTAAAGTGCTCACGGAGGACACATGGGGTAATTTATGACCCTTAGATAGGGTGCATACCCTCAAATTAGGGTTTTCTCTTTACAGCTCCTACTCGTCGAGTCGAGTCTTCCGACTCATCAAGTAGGTGGTGTTCCCGCATTCATAAATCATTCCTCTACTCGATGAGTTAGACTGCCAACTCACCGAGTCCACGCCCAAAACCCTAAAAATTAAATGAATCAAGTAATACTTGAAGCAGGTGTTACAAGTCTCCCCCACTTGAACTAGACTTTTTCCCCGAATTCTGCTGATCCAAACTAATTCGGGTAGTGATATCGCATCCCTTCCTCCGGCTCCTATGTACACTCGGAGCCCTTCCGGTGCTGCCATTGCACCTTTACCAACTTCACCTCCTTGTTCCGAAGAATCTTGGTCTTCCTATCTGAAATGGCAAGCGGCCTCTCGATGTAGTTCAGGCTCTCATCCACCTGAATTTCGTCCCGCGAACCGATCGTGGCGTTGTCAGTGACACACTTCCAAAGCTGCAACACATGGAAGGTGTTATGGATGTGGCTAAGCTCATCTGGTAAATCCAAACGATATGTCACCTTGCCCACCAGGCCGTGATCTTAAACGGGCTTAAATATCAAGGTCCTAGCTTACCCATCTTCCGAAACCTGATGATCCCCTTCAGTGGTGACACCTTTAGTAACACAAAGTCCCCCACCTGGAACTCAAGATCCGATCGCCGCCTGTCAGCATAACTTTTCTGACGGCTCTGCGCGATATGCAGGTGGTCGCGCACCTGCTGAATCAACCCGATGGTCTTGAGCACTACCTCAGTGCTCCCTATGACCCGGTATCCAACCTCTCTCTAACAAACTTGGGTCCTACATCTTCTACAATACAATATCTCGAATGGCGGTCAGTTATTACTTCCATGGTAATTGTTGTTGTATGAAAACTCTTCTAACGGGAGGTATTGTCACACTTCGCAAAGGTGGAAATACAGGGTGTGGCAGTACAAAGGGTTTCATAGCAAAAGATAAAGACAACACCAACCATGGTATCCAAAAGCATTATAAATTTACAATGGGTTTGAACAACTTTTAAAAGAAATTACAATGTGAATTGAAATACAACACATGCGGATGCTCCAAAAAGTGATGTGTCCTAAGTGCCACTTACTCGATGATTCCTGAAAAAGCATGTAAAACGAGTGTCAACTATAAAAATAGTTGGTGAGTACTCACATGTTTATAACATAATATAGTTTGAAATCATGATAATAAGAATATTGATAACAGTTTCCATAAAAAAAATGTTGATTTATAAAATAAGTAATTATGTTTTCATGAACAGAATTTTGTTGCTAAAGCGGGTAATAAAGTTTCCATAAATAGAAATATATTGTAAAAATGAGTAAATAAGTTTGCATAAATAAAGTTCGTTGTCATCATGAGAGATAAAGCATGTCGTCCAAATGATATGCAATGTTCATATTCTCATAGGAAATAAAGTTTCCATAAATAGAAATATATTGCAAAAATGAGTAAATAAGTTTGCATAAACAAAGTTCGTTGTCATAATGAAAGATAAACTATGTTGTCCAAATGAGATGCAACGTTCATATTCTCATGGGAAATAAAGTTTTTTGCTAAAACGGGATACAAGGTTTGTATGTGCATAATGATTATACCATGAGTTCATAACCCAAGCTTAATGACCGAGGGTGCCCTCTTCTACGTCTATCGCTAACATAGGGAGATGTGATAAAATGCACTCAAGCCAATCGTGCGAATGAGGAGTTTTCTACCTCCTAATAGCACTATATATAATGACCATAGACTCAAATGAGTTAATGAGTTGTGTGAACTAATTCCAAGTACTTAAACGCGATAACGAGTCATGAATTAACAATAACATACACATACACAACAACATATAGCAACAAAGTTTGATACAAGTCAAAGTAATTACAATAGACAATAAACAGTTTTTGGACATGCTATTCCACCTCAAAACATAAAAACCGAAAAGAGGGGGTCGTGAATACTCATAATGCATTGAGATGATGCAAATGATGCCTTGATCTAAGTTCCACTTGTACCACTATCGAATCCTACAATAATAGTATATGCTAGTGAGTCTCTAATAGAAAGTTAATACTAGTATACTTGCAACTACAATAGAATTATGCTAAAATTATGTCAAAATTTAATATTGTTAAGTTACAAATAGTTTTTGAAATGGTGAAATTCTATAACTCATGTGATTAAGATAATTTTGGATATTATTTTCCAGATTTTTGTAATATTAATTGAGGGTATTTCAATACATTTAAATGTGTTTTAAACTCCTAAAAATCCAAAATATTATCAAAAAGTTTCCAAAAAAATCTCAAATTTTAAAATTTTATTCTAAATATAGTAGATGTCATCTAGAAATTTTCCTTTGAATTTTTGATGTGATTAATTATTTTTCCAAATTTTTAAGCCTTCATAACAATATGAATTCGTGAAAAATAGTATCCAGATGATAAAATTCTCAAACTTTTTATAATACTGCCATTAAACATACTTAAGTTGGCAAAAATATAAAAATTGGTTTCTAAATAGTTTAACCTGATTTTATTATTTTTGTGTATTTATAGTAACAAAAATGGAAATCAATAGAATACATTTTCCAAAATTATCCAAACCTTTTTTAACACTGATGTTATACATATATAAGTTGTGAAAAATATAAAAGGTACTTTTCAATTAGTTTTGTTATTTTTCTTTGTTTTATTCTATTGAATAATCATTAATTGGTCAATAATTATCAAACTATTAAATTAAAGTACCAAAAAAATTTAAACTTCATTTAAATTGTACATAATCCAGGAAAAATACCAATGGTGATTTTCATATCCTGTAATCCGATTAAGTGGATTTAAGTGTATTTAATTTTAGAAAATAGGAGAAAAATAACGTACTTAATAGAAAAATCATCCAAATTTTTATTTAGAGTTCTAATATGTTATAAGGTCTTCTGGTAAATTTTCATGAATTTTGGATGAATAGAAACATTTTTCTCATTATTAGTCCATTATAAATACAAAAATCGGTGAAAAATAGGAATACATTATGAAAAATTCTGAAAATATTTTTCTGCACATTCCACATTTGGTTAGATCTGCGAAAAATCTTATATAGACTTTTCACATTCCTTAAAGTGGTTTTATGATTTTTTTTTATTAAACAAAAAGAAATTTCAACACCATACGAAACAGTAACCAAAATCGATGAAACTCACTGAGATGCCATCATTTACTTGAGGAGTCGTCCACGAATTTACCTAGGATTTTCTAGACCTCAGAAAGTATTTTATATGATTTGTTGACCTATTTTCTTGAAATAATTATAACAATTCGAAAAAATGAATTATTTTCTGAAAATTTGTAGAACATCTCATTTTGTTGGTGGAATACAGGGAAAAATCAAATTTGATCAGAAAAGTTGTTTGAGATATTTATTTGAGAATAAATCGTTTAGAAACCTATTTGAAAGCTTTTTAACAACATACTTTGATGATCAAGCCTCTAAACTTGAAGATCATCACATGCATGTTGGTTTTTGGGTTAAATACTACCTACAACATCAAAAAAAAAATCGTGGTAATGAACATATGATTCATAATCCATCCATAGAATGGTGTAGAAGAAGAAGATATGTGAGAAAACATGAGATTTTGAAGGAAGATTGAAGGATTTTCGTGATTACCTTGAAGAACAACCATATATGATGAAGATTTAGAGTTTCAGATGTGTTTTTGACTTCATTTTCTGGAACAATTCCATGGTTGTAGAGAGAGGAAGAGAGAAAATGGTGTTAGGGATTTGAAGTGTGTGTGTGTGTGTGTGAGAGAGAGAGAAAGAGAGAGAGAGAGAAGTGAAGAAGATGGTTGAGTGTAGGATAAAGGAAGTGATTTAATTTTTGGGGAAGAGATATAATGGGAGAGGGAGGATGAAAATTTTAAGAGGAAAATGACTCCCTCTCTCTTTCATTTATTTATTTTTTTATTAAAACCCTTCAAAATTTTTATAAAGTTTCAAATTTTTATAAAATAAGCACATTAAATCAACATTTGTTATAATGGGAGAGGGAGGATGAAAATTTTAAGAGGAAAATGACTCCCTCTCTCTTTCATTTATTTTTTTTATTAAAACCCTTCAAAAATTTTATAAAGTTTCAAATTTTTATAAAATATGCACATTAAATCAACATTTGTTTACAAACTCTTGATTTTTATTTCTTAAAATAAGCTTAAATGTTAATGACACAAACTTTTATTTTCTTGATCATATTTTCATAATTTTAATTATTATAAGATAATATTATTAGGGTCATAATTATTTTCGTATAACTTTTAAGGTTAAATTTTATAAATTTAGGTGTTTAGGGCATTTAAGGGTTTTGGAATTTGATAAATCTTTGGATATCAAAATATATTGAATCCTTGAGACCTAAATTGTTTTTGAGTTTCCTAACTCTTATTCAAATTAGAAATAATGTTTGTAATTTACTTTTACCGGTTCATTGGCATTCTATGTAGTGATTCTGAGATTCAATCGAAATTGAGGAATCAAGTATACTAGTCCTAGTTTTCAACTTTGACTTAAGTTCCTACGAGACTCAGACCTAATTTCTACCACTAGGTCAAGTGCATGATGTGTGTATATGATTCATGAAAAGGTGTTCAAGTCAAAGAGTGACCTGAATATGGATATTCATTACAGTTAAGTAGTTCTAGAATTCACATATCAATGTGAAATCTAAGTGTAATATCCATTGTTTCTAATTAGTTCCAGGTTTCTAGTAGGTTATAACTTAGCTTCTAGTTACTAAGTCTAGTATGTGTCATGCCTATAAGTGCAACTAAGTTTAGTCAAATCTAGAACCAACTCGAATTTTGACGGTTGTCATGGGTATGTATCCTAACTACCTCGAAAATCCAACATACATTCTCGAAGCATGTCCTCCAGTGTCTGGATTGTCCTTTCGCTCTGGCCATAGGTTTGGGGGTGGTACGTCGTGCTAAAATGCAACTGAGTGCCCAGTTCCTTGTGGAACTTCTTTCATAAACATGATGTAAACCAAACATCCCTGTCAGAGACTACCGACACTAGCACCCAGTGTCTAACCACCACCTCCCGTATGGCGTCTACACCCATCGCCGTCCTTAGTAACTTTGTGATGAAGTCCATGGTGATCTCCTCCCACTTCCACATGGGAATGGGTAGCGGCTGAACCTTGCCATGAGGCCGCTAATTACACCCCTCTCCGTCCTCGGTAACTTTGTGATGAAGTCCATCGTGATCTCTTCCCACTTCCACATGGGAATGGGTATCGGCTGAACCTTGCCATGATGCTGCTGATACTTGGCCTTGACCTTTCTGTAGGTCAAGCAGCGTTCCACAAACTAGGCGACCTCCCGCTTCATGCAAGACCACCAGTAACTTAGCCTCAAATCCATATACATTTTCGTAGCCCCCGGATGTATAGAGATTTTGGGCGTGTGTGCTTCCTCCAATATCTTCTATCTCACTCCACCAGTCTCCGGTACCCACACCCGTCCGCACTATGTCAGAAGATCTTAGTTATCTTTAACAAACAAAGGATACTACCCCCGAATCTGATCAATCTTCTAATTTTCCTTCTTCACCCCCTCGACGTGGGCCTATTTAATGAAATCCAACAATGGAAAGATCATCCTCATCCTCAAATAAACACTCCCCATCGGGGAACCCGCCGCCTTGCGGCTCAAACCATCGGCCACCACGTTGGCCTTCCCTGGATGGTACAAGATCTCACAATCATAATCCTTCAGTACATCTAGCCACCTCCTCTGCCACATGTTGAGGTTATGTTGATCCATCAAGTACTTCAAACT
This sequence comes from Lactuca saligna, assembly GCF_052625555.1. Taxonomy (NCBI): domain Eukaryota; kingdom Viridiplantae; phylum Streptophyta; class Magnoliopsida; order Asterales; family Asteraceae; genus Lactuca; species Lactuca saligna. The sequence goes on from NC_136422.1 coordinate 23,200,873, forward strand.
TTTGTGATCAGTATAGATCGTGCACCGCACTCGATACAAGTAGTGCCTCCAGATCTTGAGGGCGAACACTATTGCCCCCAATTCTACATCGTGAGTGGGGTAATTCACCTCATGAGGCTTCAACTGCCTCGAGGCGTAAGCTATCGTGTACCCCCTATGCATCACTACCACGCCTAACCCTAAAATTGATGTGTCACTCGTGTAGTACTAATTTGGAGCCTCGCATAACCTCCGTCTCAGGGTCTCAAAAGCCGACTGCTGATTTGTGCCCCACCGAAATGTCACATTCGTCTTGGTCAAGCGGGTCAATGGCACAACAATCTTGGAAAAATAATGGATAAATCTCCGATAATAGTCCGCTAAACCTAGGAAGCTATAGATCTCAGATGCATTATTCGGTACTTCCCACGGCATCACTGCCTCAACCTTGGTTGGATCAACCAAAATGCCCTCCTGGTTGATGATGTGCCCCAAAAAACTGTACATCTCGCAGCCAAGAATCACACTTGGAGAACTTGACATACAACTTCTCTCCTCAGGGTCTCCAATACCTCTCTCAGATGCTACTCATGTTGCTCCTTGGTCTTAGAATAGACAAAGATATCATCGATAAACACGGACACCGACCAATCCAACATCGATCTACACACTCTATTCATGAGGTCCGTGAATGTTGTTGGGGCATTGGTGAGAAATGGCATCACCAGAAACTCATAGTGCCCATACCGAGTCCTGAAAGTTGTCTTTGGTATATCCTCATCCCGAATCTTCATCTGATGGTATCCTGATCCAAGATCAATCTTGGAAAACCAAGATGCGCCCTGCAGTTGATCGAAAAAATCATCGATCCTTGGTAACGAATAACAGTTCTTCACCGTTAGTTTGTTCAGTTCTCGTTAGTCAATGCATATCCTGTACGATCCATCATTCTTTTTTACGAAAAGGATTGGAGCTACCCATGGGGAACCACTAGGACGGATAAACCCTCGGTCTAACAATTCTTGGAGCTGCGTAGATAGATCCTGCATCTTGGGTGGTACTAGCCGGTACGATGCCTTTGCAATTAGAGCGGCACCCAACATCAATTCAATACGAAACTCCACTTGTTTCTCCGGAGGCACCCCCAGCAACTCCTCGGGAGAGACATCCCAAAACTCTTGTATGACCGACACACTGCCCACTTCTATCGTGGTCTCAACCCTCATATCCAAGATATATGCCAGATATCCTATAAAACCCTGCTACAAAAATCTCCTAGCTCTTGCAACTGAACAAAGGGTCGGTCCCTACAAGGCCCTGTCACCATGAATAACTAGTTATCCCCCACTTGGGGTTCGAACCCTCACCAACTGGGTCTCGCAATTGATCATGGTCGCATTGGCCCCCAACCAGTCCATTCCGATAATCACCTTCATCCCTGGTAATGGTATCGGGACTAGATCAACCTGAAACCTCTCTCCAAGAATATTCAGTACACAGTCCCGATACACCCTTGCTGTACTCACGGTGCGGTCTTCAGCAATCTCTACCTCAAGCGGGGAATCCAAAGTTCCTAACGCATCCTGAAAATTCTTGCTAAGCGCAAGAGACACAAACAATCGGGTAGCTCCCGAACCAAACAAAACGTGAGTAGACATACCATTGACCAAAAAGGTCCCTATACATAAGCACAACACATACATAAACAACAAAAATAAATCTAGAGCAGGGAGATTCAAATACGTACCAGCCATAATGTTTGGTGGTGCACGAGCCTCCTCGGTAGTCAACTGAAATGTGCGGCTCTTCACCGCTGGAGCATCCGCCTGAACAGGGCGGCCATCGGTCATCCTCATCATGGAAGGTGCAGGCGCTACCACTACTCATCCCCCTCCCTGTAACCTTAGGCAATTGGCCCGCTTATGGCCAGTCTGGTTGCAATGAAAGCAAATCAAGGCTTTCTTGGGGCACTCCCCGCTCAAGTGGACCTACTGGCCACATGCATAGCATCCCGAGCCTGCTAACTGACAAGCTCAACTATGTGACCTGCCGCACTTGGCACACCAACCCCATCCCTGCAGGACCCTGCTAGATGAATCTGAGGCCTTAGGATTTTTAGCATGACCTACTGTTGTCTGTGCATGCTCAGGCTTCTGCTTGGTGTAGAATTCCAACTCCATCTCCCGCTTATGGGCCTTCTCCACCATTTCATTCAGGGTTTTGCACCTTGTGAAGCTCACGAACTCCTGGATATCATCCCTCAACATGGAATGATACCAAGTCATCCTCATATCCTCATTAGTAGCATACTGGGGGATCAACAATGCTCTTTCACGAAAATTGGCGGTGATCTCTTCCATAGTCTCGGTGGTCTGCTGGAGCTCCTGAAACTTCCTAACCATCCGTTGCACCTCAATGGATGGTGCAAACTCCAAATCAAATCTCTGAACGAACTCAACCCATGACATCTCATCCACACTGACTGCTCCCACCTGGCTAGTAACCTCGCCCCACTAATCTCGGGTTCTATCTCTCAACATACAAGAAGCCACTTTTTCCGCATCCAATCAAGAACGCGTGTGCTGGGCATTCTTGATATCCACCACCTAGTGTCGGCTAACAATGGGGTCCCTGACCCCAAAAACTGTGGTGCTCCACATGCCTTGAACTTCCGTAATGAAGGAGTTCGGGCCCCAACCTGGACTACAACAATCTCGGCTCTGAAAGCCCTGAGCCGCTCCTCCATAATCTCCATCATGCGCTCCTTGACCATCCCAAAGATAACTGGGGTAGCATCAAGTATGCCCCTAGTAACCTCGGTTGCAATGAGCTCGCGTAGCCTCGCATTGATGACCTCGGTAGTGTCACCTGATCCAGCTCCGGATCCAGATCCCAATCCTGATCCCCCCGCTCCAAATCATGTAACCACCATACTGGACTACAATGTCATAAACCATAATGATCAGGATACCCGAAAAGGGGGATCTCTCCACATCGGTCCTCCTCAGAGCTCCTAGGTCTAACATTGGTTTGGGTACATGACTTGTGCTTTCAGTGGTACAGGCCCAATACTACCTTCCACACCTAACTGTACCTTCCCCAAGGTTCCATCTGATAACTCCGATTCATCCCAAAACAAATCATGTCCCACAAACTATCGCGTACCTCAAATCCTAGGCGATCCTAAGATTTGCTCTACCCATATCCATACCACCAATCATAACAGGTCGCCTTTATACATGCAAAATATACACAGAAAAGGATCAAATAGACTTTCAAATTATAGATTCTACCCTAGGACCACAACTAAACGAGAAATAGGAAATAAGGCCAAATCAATCATTCTAAGGCTATAAGCTCCTAACCATATACAATTTTAAGAGCATACACATAGCAAGATCCATACGATTATCATATCTCAGTATCAGTACAACATGGTTAACATACTTGGGAACTACTTACTTGGATCGGTCGGCCACACGCAATGTACTCTCCTCTTTCCCATTCTTTAAAAGTGTCAACTTTCATTTTAATTTTTGAAAAAAAAAACTTTACCATTTCCTTAGTTTGAGTCCCGACACACCCGAGGGCGTGCCTGAATCGCTCAAACCAAGACTCTGATACCAACTTGTAACAATCTAAATCTTTAAAAGAAAATTTTCATTTTTAATTAACCAAAATATTTCACAAACCATGGGGTTTCCAATTACAATTGTTTCCAAAATTCATAACCATTACAATTCATTTCAAATCATCAGAGTGTCCTATAAAATGCCTGAGAGAGAGAGAGAGAGTGTGTGTGTGTGAGAAAGAGAGAGAGAGGGAGAGAGAGAGAGAGAGAGAGAGTACACGTCGCGCCATCAAGCTTTGCCCTTGATCTTAGGCTCAGATGCACCTGCACAAATCCACAAACTGTAAGCTAACGCTTAGTGAGTTCCCAAGAGCATACCCCCCCCCCCCCCACACACACACACACACAAGCCACATAACACGTATCATATTAGCTATAAAAGCTATCTCTAAAGTTATCTCTACCATAGGCAATAAAGGCTATCTCTACCATTAGTTGTAAAGGCTATCTCAACCATTAGCTATAAAAGCTATCTCTACCATTAGTTGTATAAGCTATCTCTACTAGTAGCTATAAAAGCTATCTCTACCATTAGCTATAGAAGCTATCTCTACCACGTATCAATACATAAGTATGCCACACACACCAAGTATCATAAAACGGGCCATCCTTAGTGCCTTAGACAAATTGGTATGGTGAGAAGACTCGCCTCTCTTGAATGTAGAATTTGACGGGTTCAGATTAGTTAATCCCCACGTGCTGCCCCAAATCAACCACCTATAATCATCATATAAATAACTCGTCAAATCCCATAGACACCCTTAAAGTCAACCCTGGTCAACAGTCCATGTTAACCTCTACTCGGCGAGTGCATCCAATAACTTGCCGAGTTCTCTAAGTAATCCATCCACTCACCGAGTTACCTGTGTAACTCGCCGAGTCCCCCGAAAAATCTTGAACCCTGAACCGAAAATCCATTCATCCGAAAGCCCTAATCAGGCTGAAAACTCATATGGCCGAACATCGAGTTCTGCACTGAAAATGCCATGGATCCCGAAAACAGGAAAACCCCTCTTGATTCGCCGAGTCAGATGAGAAACTCGATGAGATCCTTCAGTCCTCTCATGTTCAGTCCTTTTCAGTGGGATCTAAGGTCCCAAACTCTAGATCCAAGCTCTCTTTGTGCGAATACCACGTAAAGTTGCAAGCTTTACGTGCATGCAAAGTCTCCCAATGCTATATCTTCAAAACTAGGCTCTTTTCAAGGTTTGTGTGCATGGAAAGTGGTTAGACTACACAAAGTGAGCAACTTTATTTCATTGGGAACCTAAACGGGTCCAGATCTGGAATCATATCCTTGTGATAGGTTCCGATCTGAGTTTGGACTCCATTTTGCCCCAAAATGGTCATACACTTGAAAGAGAAGAGATCTAAAAATCTACAGCTCAAGGTAATGACCTTTTACCTTAAAATGGTGACCAATGCAGTGTAAATGTCAGATCTACTACTTCCCTTCTTGTTCCTTCTTCTAAATTCGGTCTCCAATGCACCAAAGTTTGTTAAACCAAGCTCTTACTCTCACTCAAGGAGCTTAACGGCCGAAAACAGTTTTCTCTCGGTAGTAAAGCGCTCAGGGAGGACACAAGGGGCAGGTTATGATCCTTATATAGGGTGCATACCCTCAAATTAGGGTTTTCTCTTTACAGCTCCTACTCGCCGAGTCGGGACTTCCGAATCATCGAGTAGATGTTGTTCCCGCATGCATAAATCATTCCTCTACTCGACGAGTTGGACTCCTAACTCGCTGAGTCCACACCTAGAACCCTAAAAATTAAATGAACCAAGTAATACCCGGGACAGGTATTACAATACCATTCCTACATCGTTAATACACTAGTACCATTTCTACCTCGTTAGTACACTAGTATTATTAAAGTTGTGGCCTCCTATTGTCCTTTTCATCATTCATCGTAATATGACATCTTATTAACTTCATTTCTCATCATACTATGGCATCTTAGCTCTCCCCAATCTTCTCATTTCCCTTCATTACCCAATGTATTATATTCTTGAAAATACATATATGAGATAAGTCATCTAAAATTTATCTTTATAATATTTCATCTATTATATATCATCTTTGCACCTAAGCACTTATAACATTTAATTATCTAAATACTTTATATCTATATGTAAGATGAAAGTAACTATGCCCCACTTGATAAAAGTGCATGTCTCGGAATTTGGGCAAGAACTTCACCTTAGTAGTTTAGCCTTTCTCCTAACGTGATGTCGGCTCATACCACTAAGTCTTAGTCTTATATTAATGGCGATTAATGATAGTCTAGATTCCTTACTAACCCCAATGTCTACATTAAGATGTATCAGGTAAGGAACAACCAGGTATGATCATATCTGAGGTAGAATCCGTTTGGTATATATAGTATATTGTATGGAAATCCAACTTTAAACACCTCACTAAATCCAACCTAGACATCATCCCTGTAAGTAGATCAATCAGTTAAAATGACGTGGTATTACTGATAAATCTTAATTATAGGTTCATAATAACGACTATAACTATAATTAAAAGTTTCATTTGAATAAAATAAGTGTAGCTTAACTTATAGAGCTTTTATCGAAAAATGGGAATTATGTGGGCAGAAATATGATCTCGAAGCTTCTATTCACAAGCTATCTGACGCCGTAGGGCTTTGCCGAAGTGGTCGAAAACGTGGGAGTAAAGGGCTAAAAGCTAGAAAGTACTTCCAGAGAGAATCAAAGAAAAGTGTGTGAGAAATTGGCTGAAACTCGCAGCTATATAAAGCCAAATTCGGAGTGTGCATCGCATAAATGGTCAGAGCGTACTGCGTAAATGGTCAGATCAGGTGACATGGCAGTTTTCGAGTGGTGACACGTGCCGAAATCCTATGGTGGGTCAGAAGGGCGCCACGCCTCTTGTGTGTGCGCGGCGGTGCGCGAAAAATTCTATTTTCTTCAAAAATTCATATATTCTTCATTTGAGCTCCGTTTTCAACATATTTTATATATGTACACGTTCTCAACATATTTTTAAAGTTATATTTTTAACAGATTTAGACTGTTAAAATCCGTTAAAAAATTCACAACTCTCTTGTGCGACGTCTGTTCTCGACTATCTTTATATCGATGGACTCCTATTAACGAGATCTTTGATTCCCGTTAAGATTGTTTTGATAACCGGTCTAAATTTCGATACCAGTGTTGCACACTGCTGCGATAAAACTTTGAAAAATCGTAAATTCTTCTTACAAAGTCAGATTTAGACGTTCTGTATATATAGGTGAATTTGCTTTAGCGAATACTACGACTTTTTTTTTTTTTGCTTAGGCTAATAACCCACCCATCTAAAATCTGCATTTTACGACGCGCATAGTTGTATCGGTTTAAAAACGAAACTTCGAAAACGCATAACTTCTTCATATGAAATCAGATTTTTGAGTTCTTTTAATGTATGAAATCTTTGTCACATATACTATAACTTTAAATAAGATTATTTACCATAAATAATCTTCTATCAAAAATTCGTTTTATTTCTTATTATATATTAATCGTCTAGCCAAAATCGTCGGCGTTTCAATACTAATTCTACAAAACTCTGGTTCATGGTGTCGTATCAGTAGTGCCTTGATACAAAACTACAAAACATATTCCTTAAGGATTATTCTCATACTACTTGTCGATTTCATAAACCTTCTTCTCCTCAAAACCTAACAAACACAACAAGATGATTCTTAACAAGAAACTCGGAAAGGTTGGTCATGTGTACGCACTCTGATATGCTACCAAAGGAGTATTATTAGAACAACAAAAACAACGTGACCAAAATTCCTAGGCTGAGTCTAGAAGGGAAAAGATGTTGACAAAATAAATATGTAGAAATTTCCTGATGTTTAAATAATAAGTTTTTTGCCAAGAAAAATCATAAATTTAAGTGCATTAAGCCCAAATATAATATGATCCAACCGTTCAAAAAAAAAACAAAAAAACAAAAAAACAAAAAACAAACCCCAAGTTATCACATCTTATTTCATGATATCATGTAAGAAATCGAGCTTACTAGATGACTGATATAATGACACAATATGCATAAAAACTCAATTTATATTGGAATTAAAACTCTTGTAGTACAGATGTAGAGAGCCAAACACTTGGTCTATTTTATAATTACATCTCAAAACCAACTGTGTTTGAGGAGAACACCAAATTATCAGGTTCTTACAATCATATCAATAATTATTTTCATCTGACGGTCTTCTACATTGACAAACTATAACCACGGTTGATGGATATTACGGAATTAGTTATTTAAGAACAAATATATAGTAAGAGGTATTAAAATTGAAACGTTATGTTGAGTTGAGAATCATCCCCAGTTGTTTCTTCATCTACATAAATCTTCTTAAAAAGAATACAATGAACGTGAATAAGGAAAAGAAAAACAACTTAAAAAAAGCCCTTTATTTACCATCTTATGAATTTATTAGTAAAAAGAGTAAATAAGTTTATACATAACACTCATGTAACCATATTCTAACAATACATGTGACCATCATATGCAAACATTAATCTCTTTAATAAATATTATGTATTTTTGGAACCTATATAACTAAAAACGCCACATGTCAAACTTCCATGAAAAGGAGGGGTGACAATGAAACTTAATAGACTTTTGGTTCAATAAAGAAATGTTAGAAGTGAGACTTTCATGTGTGCACTTTGTTAGGTGCAAAAATACCACTCATTCAATACAAACATAAAGTATGTGTCATTCTACATGTATGTATAAGTTTACTAATTATAGAAAGACAATAGAAACAAGGGCACCCTTTCCAAAAAGATTTGTGCCACCCTAAAATAAAATTATCGTTTTAGTATAATGACAAAAAGTGTATGCAATTTTTAAAATATTGGTGTATTTTTATTACTATAGATTTGCATTTGCTTAGCTTGAAGATTAAAATAAGAATATGTGGACTCAATGATTAATACAAAGAAAAATTTGTTAGGGTTTAAATATAATCAATTCATTTAGCATTTATCATAATCCTCATCTTTAGATGTTTATGTAAGACTATATATATTTATAGCAACTGATAATATAATCTTATATTAATATATTATTTTTTATTCTATCATCTATACGACCAATACTATCAAGACAACTAAAAAATAAGTTTATTTTTTATTGTATTTTTAAACAAGGACTAATTTTTTAATTTTATTTTTAAACAACTTAGGTACTGTTTATTTTTTCTGAGGCAATATATCTGCAGTCTGCGGATCACATCTGTAGACCTCTGCAGTAGAAGAGGTAGATCAAACGTCTTCAATCTGAAAAAAGAAGACTGTTTGTTTTTTAATATGTGCGGGCTACTAAATAAACTGAAATCTAAATAAATTGATTTTTTTTAAAAATTTCAAAGTGATTTTTTAATATTTTTATGACTTTGTTATAAATAATTAACAAATCTAGATCAACTTTTAAGTATTATTATATAAAAAATAAAAATAAAAATAATATGAATTAGCATATATATTTGATAAAAAAACCAATAACTTTGGTTGTAAAGTTATAATTAAACATTATAATTAGGGATCAAAGAATTTGATACATAAATGGATAGAAATAAACTTCAATTTTTTCAATTAAATCTATTAAAAATGTATGATAAAGATTTTCTCGAGAAATTGACGATATTGTATTAAATAATGTTTTACAAATTTTGGCAAAAAAATATAAGAATATATATTATGATTTTTTTTCATATTTATATAAATAATTTCAACGACTATTATTGTAATAAATATTTATTTATAAATTTGTCAAAAATATCATGTTTATATTGCCGATCGTTTTTTTTTTTTTTTTTTTTTGAAGTTTTGTAATTTTTTTTCAAATTGTTTATCATTAATAAAGTTGGAAAAAATATAAATTAAAAACAAAACTTAAAAAAAATAAAAATAAAGGTACATGTGTTTTTTTAGACTAAAAGATGTTTGAAGATGTTAGAAGACCCTGGTCCACATCTGTGCCAAGAAGAGGGTGCGCAGACATTTTTAGGTCCGTGATCTTCAAAAAAAACAAACAGTCTGCGAAGGTTAATGTCTGCGCGTGGTTTGCGCGACGCAGACAAAAGTGGTCACGTAGATATGCAGACAAAAAACAAACAACACCTTAGTGATTATATATTAGTTATTAAAAAGTGCTAAAAAAAAGCTAGCAAAAAATTACATGTGGCTAGTCAAGATTGAGATATTCAACCATGAAACTCGATTAACATTTTGTTTCTGACTTTTATTTTAAACCTATTATGTATTTTATAAATGCCACAAAAGGGTAGCACAGTTAATTACATGGACATTGTCAAGGAGGATAATGTTGTTTATCTTGTATTCTTTTATGTTTACATGGACATTGTCAAGGAGGATTTTGTTGTTTATCTTGTATTCTTTTATGTTTACTACATAACACCTTTGAACATGTTTTTTTTCTTCCTAAAATGGATCACCGAGACACTAGATGTAACAAGTTAACAAATGAAACATTAACTATATATAAAAATGAAACCTTTGCTTTATAAAAAAAGGTAAACATATTATTACTGAGAGTGTCATTCACACATGGTGATAAATAACTCCATTTTAATTGTATAATTCGGGTAAAAATAGAACCAATAACTAGACCACATATTACTGAGAGTGTCATTCACACATTGTGATAAATAACTCCATTTTAATTGTATAATTCGGGTAAAAATAGAACCAATAACTATACCACATCACTTAGAGCTACAAATTGATCAAATCAAATAATGATACACTAGAGCCTATAGATCATTACTCATTAGAGTGCACATAGTCGTGCATTTTTGGTGAAAGATGGAACGAGATGAAATTCAATAAGACCGGAGGGAGTGTAAGAGAAATATCATTTTGTTTTTTTGGATCATATCATTCTTTCCGTCATCTAGAACTCAAGGAATGGATGGGAAGCTTCCATTACTATTTTGTTTTTTTAATAAAACTAAATTATTTTTTATGATTTATAATTTTTAAATTAAAAATCAAAAAAATTAATTAAAAAGAAAATACATTTCATTAGATAAAATAAAAATTACAACAAACCTAAAATTTTTAAAAATTTAAAATTAAAAATAAAAAAATAAAAAAATAAAAAAACATACACACACAAACAAAAAAATCAAACAAACCAACAACCTACGGAAAATATTTTTCATAATCTTTTCCCTCTTTTTCATCACGAGCTCGAGAGCCAGTTCCGAGAAATGGTCGGTGTTTTCCATCAACTTCATATCCTCCATTTCTTGTCTTTCCGCCCGTTCCTTCTTCCTTGCTTCTTCTTTTCCTTTGTCAAACGTCAAACGTTCGGAGAAATTAAGATTATATCGATCAAACGACGTTGTTATTTTCCGTATTTCGTCAAGGTCTATGTTGAAATCTAATGCACCCGAAGAAGGCCCTTTTCCCTTCCTCTTTGCTTTGCCCCTACCCATTGGTCGGACAATTTCTTCTAGCTCAAATTCGTCGTCCTAATTTAAATCTAGACCGATCCGAGCATCGGAAGAAGTTGTATAACCACTAGAGTCCGTTTTTGTTCGTTTTGATTGTTGGACTCCAAAAATAAAATTTTACTCGTATTTTTTCCACCTACGACATCGAATCAATAATTTCCAACAATCGTGCCACTTGAATGGTTTTCCAACTTCCTCGAGGTAGAATTGCAAAGCTTCTTGAAGTATTTGGTTGTCGCCTTAGCCGCTTTTTCGTTGGGTTTTTAGGTTGTTGTACAACCCGTTTATTTTTGAAACCCCGTTTGCTATTTTTCGAAACTTCGAATTCAGTTGGTGTTTTGTACGGTAGTCGTCACCTTTTTCTAGCTCTTCCTGAAACCATTCTAAAATGCCTAACCAAAAATGCTCTCCCGATTGTGCATTTCCATGAATTGAATCCTCAGAAATGTCAGCCCAAGCTTTTACCAAAACTAGCTCTTCTTGTGGAAGCCTTGCTATCGGCTTTTGTGTTCCCAGTTGTGCGACACCCTCACGCGCTTGTTTTTTCCCTTTACGTCGTTGTGGGGGTGGTGTGGGTTGAGTTTCAGGAACCATCTCTTCTTCTTCCGAGTCATCCAACTCATCAACAATTTGGAATTGTTGTTGGGTTTGGGTTTGAGTTTGGGGTTGGGTTCGGATTTGAGGTTGATTTGGCGAATGTTAATCGGGAAAAACAACAAAGTTTGAAAATTTTTGTGGAGTAATATTTAGAAATTGGATCGGGGAATATTGTCTAACATTTTGGTATTGAAATTGTAGTAGAGATTGAATGGAAGCATCGAGTCGGGGATGATAAACTCCTTGTGATGATGAATCGATAACAAAAATGTTTCGAGTAAGGGTGCTTAAACTCGAACCATGACTTTTTTTTTCTTTCGATCGGAAGTTGGGATTTGATTGTCGGGATTCATTTTTTTTTTGAAGAAAATTGAGGGAGTAAAGGGGTTGATTGAAGGTAAATAGTTGCGTATTTATAGATGTTTTAAAAAATAAAAAATAAATAAATAAATAAATAAAATAAAAAAAACCAAAACAAAACAAAAAAAAAAAAATTGACTTTTAATGCATACAGCCGTTTGTAAAAAAAATATCGTTAACAACGGACACTTCAAAAAAAATCGCCCAATAATCGACGGGGAGAGAACGCGGCAAACACTCCCCTCTCCGGTTCCCGCACCACCGTTTCCCACACCGACGGTCCGGTGTTCCGTCGTGCGGGAATCGTCCCGCTCTCCTTTCCCGCGAGGATTCAGTCCGGCTTAAGGCAAGCCGGTGTGCGCTCTCCCCGCATAGTACGGTTTGCTAAATTGTATTCCCGAAAACCACATCGTAAATGCAGTGTATGACAATACGGGTTCTCCTCCCTATTTTCTTCCTCTTCTCCTGATTGACTATGCAATCTTGTTTTTTCCAACAACTAGAAAATTCACACACCGACCCCCCCCCCCCCCACACACACACACATACATACATACATACATACATACATACATACATATATATATATATATATATTCCCCTCTCCGGTTCCCGCACCACCATTTCCCACACCGACAGTCCGGTGTTCCGTCGTGCGGGAATCGTCCCGCTCCCTTTTCCCGCGAGGATTCAGTCCGGCTTAAGGCAAGCCGGTGTGCGCTCTCCCGGCATAGTGCTGTTTGCTGAATCGTATTCGCGAAAACCACATCGTAAATGCAGTGTATGACAATACGGGTTCTCTTCCCTATTGTCTCCCTCTTCTCCTGATTGACTATGCAATCTAGTTTTTTTTCCATCAACTAGAAAATTCACACCCCCCCCCCACACACACACACACACATACATACATACATACATATATATACATATATATATATATATATACATACATATATATATACATACATATATATATACATATATATATACATACATATATATATATATATATATATAGAGAGAGAGAGAGAGAGAGAGAGAGATAGAGACAAAGAGAGAGAGAGAGAGAGAGAGACAGAGAGAGAGAGAGAGAGAGAGTTAAAACTAAATGTGAATCCTAAGTATGGTGTGAATGGATGACTAGATACTGACCATTAAATTTAAATGAGTTAATGATCATGATCATAGGGTGCATTGATGTTAGCATGAGATAACATACACTATATAATTACAATTAGTTAATTATAAGGCTACTAGGTATGAGACCCGTGTAATACGCGAGTTTTGTTTTTTTTAATTAATATATTTTGTTACGCATTACATGTTTAATAATTTACAAAACTGAATTTGAAAAGAATATCAATATTACACATGAATGAACTAATTTTTTGCAAGGTTTCTGCAAATTATCGTGAATTCAAAAGGATGTGCTTAAAATTATGTTTTTCAATTAGGACGGTTGATTTGAATTTAATACATTAATTCACAAATTAAATGAGAATTTATGGAGAAATGTAAGTTTCCTTATTTTTATTATTATATTTTTAGATTTAATAACAAAACCAAAAAATCACAATTTGCCAAGTGGATTTAAATGAATTGAAAAAATTAAAAAAAAATAGCATGTGGCATATTGAAATAGATGATGAGATGTGGCAAAAAAACTTCATTGATTAGGTAGGCTTAAAGGGTAAATATTACATTTTATAAAGAAAGAAAAAAATTACTACATTTAAGGAACCCAATTCAAATCTATTAATAAAATCCTAATTATTATTTTTAAAATCTAAATTGATTATCATGATATCATGTATCATATAATCTATAATATTATAATTACATATTAATCACAATACATCTATAGCACTCAGTTCCTGGTATGTATTTTATTTAAATGTATTTTGCATTTTTGGCTTGGAACTCGGCGAGTTGAAGGCCCAACTCGTCAAGTAGGAGCGGGTTTGGACACGGGACTTAAGTGGTGAACTCATCGAGTCGGCGGCCAGACTCGGCGAGTAGGCTCTGACTGGACAAAAACCCTAATCTGAGGGTTTGCAGCCTATTTAATCATCTCTTTCAGCCACCACTCGTCCCTATTGCTCCCAAAGACCCTCCATAGCAAACCCTAGCCTAGTGTGTGAAGATCTAAAGGCATTTGTGGTGATTTTGGTGGTTTTGTTCACAAGGAAGAAGGAAGAGAAAAAAAGGACCAAGATGAGATTGAAGGATTCGTGTTTGGGACATCATTTGCATTCTTTAAAAGGTATAAAGCCTATACCTTGCTTGCTTAATTGTTAGATCCCTTTTTGGGGAAGATTTAGGGCTTTTAAGCTATATGAGGTGACCAACCATGATTTGCAAACATGGTTGGGGGTCAAGACTTCGGATCTAGCACTTGGGAAGAGTCACAAGGCAGATTGGAGTTGCTTTTGCAATCAAGGAAGGTCCCATGCATTATAAGAACCATTTTAGGGACTTTTAGGCTCAAAAGTCCCATGCATGCACGTAAAGTTCGTAACTTTATGTGATAGATCGAGCTTAGGGGCTTGGATCTATCATTTCGTCAAGTGTTGTACATCAGAAATCGAGGACTTAGGGTGTGGACGTTATCGACTCGGCGAGTCTGTTCTTGGGGCTCGACGATTCCAAGGCATTAAGTCCCATATCTGTTGAGGGTCAAAAGAACTCAGTTGGGTGTTAGAAGGGTTTTAGCAGGTCAGAAGTAGTGACCCAATGCATTGGACTTAGTTTTAGACGTGGAGTTCATGGGACTCGACGATTGCTAGAATAGGCTCGGCGAGTCCAAGGCAATCTCCTTATGATTGAAAATGAACTCGACGAGTTGTTCATACAACTCGGCGAGTCAGGGTCAGGACTAGTTCATCAGATGAAGGTGAGCTCGACGAGTTATTCATATAAATCGGCGAGTCGGATGAAGGTTCATTCGATGCTCGTAAAGAAGAGGAACTCATCGAGTCGTTGCCAAACTCGACAAGTCGGGTTGTGGATAAGGACGGGTAAAAGGTTAGGGAATCGACGAGTTGACGACCCAACTCGACAAGTCGGGTCAACTTAAAGTTGACTATGACTGGACTTGATCTACCCTGTTTAGGGTTGCACTTTCTGTGTGCTAACTTGAAGGTTGTCGTGTAGGGATCGAGGAATCGAAAGGAGTCGACTTGTACGCCGAGGATAGTTCAAACACTGCATGACATTAAGGTAAGTTACCTTCCAGTAGGGGTGGGTCTAAGGCCACAATGCCGGCCCACCAAAGTGGGTATTTAGAAGATGATTGTCTTTGTGATAATTATGTTGGTCTGGTTATGTGCTTTGGTCATGAGATTTATCTGTATGATATGTTACGTGTATAGTAAGGGTTAGTTTCCCTGACAGCGGTCCTTAGGACTGAAGGGTAAGTTAGTACTCAGATATGCCTGACTGTATGTTTATACCTTGTTGTTGTATGCTAGTGGTAGGGGGTGGAATAGTCCCCAGTTACCAGTTGAAAGATACCGATGATGATTACTGGTTGAAAGATACTGATGTTGATTACCGGTTGAAAGATACCGACGATGATTACCGGTTGAAAGATACCGATGATAATTACCGGTTGAAAGATACCGATAGAAGTTACGAGTTGAAAGATACCGACGATATTGTATGGTATATGTGATGGGTTTTGGTCATAAGACATCCTATGTGCTCATACAAACCCTAATGCTTGGATCTAGGTTTCTCTATTGTACATGCTTTGAATCCAAGACTATAAACCCTAATTCTAGCATATGGAAATCGATATTAACATATAATTAGGTTTAAGATATTACCTTGATTGTTATGTAGCAATAACAATCCTAATTCCTCCTTGAATTGACTTTGGAAGGCTAAGAGTCACAAGTGTCACTCCTCTAATGGCTTACAAACACCAAGAGCAAATGAAGAACGTATAAAGAGAAAGGAGAGAGGTAGGAATTCGTCCTTAGGACTTCTTAGGAAGGCTTAGACGAATTCATGAGCCTTAGGGGGTTTATATAGGTGTAAAGATTAGGGTTTTAGTCCTTATCCTTATCTAGTTGCTTGCCCACAAAGTAACCATAAGATAAGTCTTAGAAACCCTTATCCTAGTCAAATTCTAAGGCATTATCTCCTTAAATTCGTTCACCCTATATTTAAGATAATCCTTACCTTATTTTGTAACTATCACATAATTACAAATCAGCCCCTCTAGTTTAATTAATTACACTTGATCACAAAATTAATTCCTAATTAATTATTGACCAATATTAATTAAACAAATATGATTTCTCCTTTAATATATTATTCTTATAACATATTAATAAATCATAATAACCTCTCTCTCTTTATTTATTTCTCCAATCAAGTTGCTTTGGTGAAGGCAACCCAAAAGGACCATGCACCATCAAGTCAAGTACATACCAAAATAGTTATGGACTTAGACACTAATCCAACAGTCTCCCACTTGGATAAGTCTAATAACTATTATGCGTATGACTTCAGATCCTGATCTGCAATCGTAGCTTTCCAAAGTCGTTGTCAACTCTGATCCTATCAGATACGCATGTCCTTAGATAAGGGATCATATATTCCTCCATTCTAGATATCGTATAAGACATGATTTCTAATCATTCTCTTTGTACTACTTCTCGATTTCTTATTTATGATGACAGACTAATTGAACAAATCAAATTAGCCCTAGCCCGGCCGAGCATTTACGTTTGTCATTACTAAACCATCGAGGGGCCCAAAGATATCGCTTTTATCCTTCTTTGGATAAAAGGAACGGATAAACTTTGATACAATGTTCGCTTGCACTCACTCACCGAATCACACACAACAATATGTTTTATAACACCAAGTTACTAGTGCGTTTTCATATTATCAATGTGCAACCGATTAGCAAGATACAACTCACACATCTCGGTTTCAAGAATATAAGATGTTATCGTCCCACTAATTACTCGTGATACAATTCATGGAGTAATCCAAGTGAGCGTGGGTTTAATCCAATGCTCAAATCATATTCATAAGCACTCATGAACGTTGCAGCAAACATTTGCTTATGTCTAATACTCTTTTAGACAATCCACACACCAATTCACAATAGTCTTCATTCATATCTACTTCCAACATATGAATGACTGTGGCCCGTTCGAATAATTCGATTATTCTTAATAAATTCAATTATTCTGGAAGTCAAAACATGCAAATGTGAAACACAAGAATAATACTAATCCCATATGGCCTCAAACCTTTGAGTATACATAAAACGCCTTTTATTTATCACCATATTGATTACTCATTATTTGTCGTTTCGGGTAATCAACTTCTTACTTGAATTCCGACACTTGTCCCATGCTCCTAGCATGCACACAATGTTTACCTATGGTTCTTACTTTTGTGAAATAGACAAATTGAACACATTTCCAATCATTCTCATTTTACAACTCCAAATCCTTTTTCATAAGTGTAAGAATATCAAATTCTTGCTACTTATAGAATATGCTAGATTCTAACACTTTATGCAACGATCCTTTCGTAATGTCACTGCACCAAAGTCACAAAGACTATTGCCAATGATATTACAAAGTCCTCTATCGGAGATTGTTACAAGACAATTCCTTAGATACGATGTCTCTCACTCAAAGTACATTCCTTTGAACATCCTTTTTCATAAAAGTTTCTAATCTAGACATAGATTTTCAATATTTACTTCCTAATATGAACACGCTTCCATATTTTCCTCATGACAACTCATTCTTAATAGAATCTTTTCTATTTGTAATGATGTCGATATGGTCCATCCAATATGGAAACATTTCCATATTTTCCAATACTATACTTCCAACTACTCACAAGCGACCAATTCTTGTCGAACTTTGGATTGTCCTTTGATAGTTGTTTAATTATTTTAGTCAAAACCAATTCTAGTCCCTTTTCCCTCTAAATGCGCTAGACATTTGGAAAATTTTAGAATGGTAAAACATTAAAGCATTTGCAATCGATCCTATACCCGAAGTGTATGGGACACGACGCATAATGTTTTATTTGCTATGTTCTCAAAATTCGAATTGTGAAGAGGAATGTCGTAATCATAATCGAAATTTTAAGAACACACAATGTACCTTTGACTAAATTTATTAACATTCCACAACCTAATCCTTTAGATTTGAAATGAAGCATAATATTCTCTCCCTTAATTATAGCAAAACAACTTTATAACCCTTACTACTTTGCAAGGTTTAACTCTTGTTTTCTATAATTAATATTGCCAACTTTGCAATACGTGCCTTAATAATCATTCAATCATAACATTTATGCTCCCACTATCATGATGATTATTGTAAAACATAACACTTATGCTCCCACTAGCTTTGACATGTATTCATAAACATCTTAACTTTCAGAAAGACAATACCTATTGAATTTCTTAAGTCCATGTTTCTAATACTTAGTGCTTTGATAATCTTTTATCAAGGCTTCTTGAACTTATACACCTTTGCCTTAGATAGTTCATATGTGTGTCTTAACAATTAAGACTAATTGCCAAACCTCACAATTCAAATTATGGAAAGGGATACCGTAACCATGATCGAATTCGAGAATGCAGTTTTACAATCACTATCTTCTTAAAATCTTTCTTAGTGAAAGCATTTCCTCACAATCATTTTCATGAAGGAGGAAATCTTATGACACTTAGATTTAAATGGTGTATTTGTTCCTATCCACGTGAATTTGTTAAAACCAAGGTTTACGACAAATTCAAACTCATATGGACCGAACTTTCTTAATCTTGATTTCGTGCCTTATGGTAGTACAGCTGCCCACCACGTGTTCCAAGTAGTTAAGCAGCTCACCTTTTCCTATCAATGTACCTTTCATTGATTAAGGTGCCTTGCCTTTTATGCGTTCAAGATGAGAACTCATAGGACTCACATGCATAATTAACTCAATTGGAAACAACACATAAACAAAATAATGTCAACACGATAGGTTGTAAACCTCAACTCGTGTGCTAGTGATGATCGATAAGGTTTATTTGATTTGTTCTTGAAACCTTTCCAGACCATTAAGACTCCCACTGACTCCTTGACATATAAGATTCTCTTGTCAATAACCATTTCTTGACAAACAAATATTCAAGAGTTAGTGTAGTTTTTATCAAAACACTTCATAAATTGGTCCTAGTCAATCTTTGTCTTATTCGAGACATCACAACTTTCCACATTTGATGAATGTTATGAACCTTTAATACTTTTCACTCATTGTCACAACTTTAAGACTTGTTATTGGAACGAAGTATGATAGACTTCTTGATTTAACCATTTCTTCAATCCTTGATTCCTCTTCTTAAACATACAATTGTACTAAGACTCACTTAGAGGATCAATTGAGATATGGTTCTTAATCATTAAGACCCATTATAAAGCATAAAAGCTATTCTCCCTTCTTCTTAGAATGGAGAAACTTTTATCTTTCTACCTACTTGATTCTTCTTATTCGTTCTACTATTAATCTAAACCCTTTAATCAATTCAGAATTACACTTAATCTTGTAAGTGTAATCATATTTACTAAGCCTTTAGTAAATCATGATGAATATCTTTGTTACTCTTATGGTGAACTTGATCAACACACAACTAGAGTACTCGATCTCCTAGTCCTTCACTTGACACTTTGTCAACGAATTTGTCTAATTTCCAAATATGAAATTTCTCATTCATCATGCAACCAAGTTGCGTGATTCCAAATTTCAGTCCTATTGAAATTTGGGCGATGAGAAACTCTCCCTATTTGGTAAATTCTCGACATTTCCATAAATAACATAACTAAGAATCATATCCATTCATTGTAGAAATATGCAAACATCAATTTTCATAACGATTTCATTGCAAGGAAGTAAACAAATAAATAAATCAGTCAAAATTTATTTTATTTATAAAAGCAGCGGAAAAAACATTTGTCCTTACAATGCAAAATTTATTGAAAACTATGTAAAAGGAAAATTTCTAACAACTCTATCATAACTATCTAAGCTCAAAATCCAATCTTTAAGTCCATGCGATCAAGATCCATCTCTTGTGATTAGATTCATCTTGCTCTCTTATCAAACTTCCTTTCTTTTCACCGATCCTTCAAAACATTCAAATGCAATCTTATCACATCATGTATCAAGAATCAATGAATAGGAACTTAACGGAGTTAGATAGTGGATTTTACCTGAAGCGTAGTCATACTTTTGACTCTCCTATCTCTTAGATCTCTTAGGTAAATAGGACAACTTTGTCTCCAATCCCCCTTCTCTTGGCAATGAAAGCAAATTGACTCTTTTGGAACAACACATGGAACTACTTCAGACATCGCCTTTCTCTTATGATCAAACCTTTCGATCATTGCATGTCTTTCATTGCCATTGTCTATATCCATAGAGGTCTTGAAGGCAGATTCACCAATCAACTTTGCTTTTCTATTGTGCCAAACCATTGCTGATTCAGCAGCAATAAGCATATAGGTGAGATCAATAAGGGTCACGTCGTGGTTCATCATATAGTACTCTCTTACGAACTCACTATACGAGTTAGGAAGTGACTGAAGAACCCAATCAACAGCCATCTCTTCACCAACAACGGATCCCATCATTCTTAACCTATCAATGTGTGACTTCATCCCTAAGATGTATGCACACACCGACTTTCCTTCTTTATGTTTACTTGCCAAAAGGGCTTGAGTGACATTGAACCTTTCAATTTTACAATCTTGTGGGTTAGGGAGAATAATTGGAGGAGGAGGAGGAAGTGAAGCATGATTTCTTGTTCCTCGATCGAATCATGGAATATCATCTTCATGTGGAATGCTTGTTCCACGGGATTTGGGAAGACCATAGTTGTCGAACTTTGACATCTATAAAACGGGAGAAAACAAATTCAAGTTAGTTGATCGATTGAGTCCTTAGTAAATCACCCAAATGAGATACCAAGGCTAGGACCCAACACAATACGCTACAACCTAGAAAAGGGATGCCGTAATCTAGTTGCAGAATATTTGAAGGTAAGTGAATGACGATTCACTAATTTCCACCATGAAAAATGAAAAAGAAATTTAAGTTTTAAATCTATGAAAACTCCTAGATCCTTTGAGATTCATTGAACTTTCAATGGCATGTTTAAATCTCTATATGCCCCTCTTGTTTGTGATTGGGATGCCGAGGATCACAAAGCGGGTGTGAATAACCATGCAAACTTACACGGTGCCCTCACATGTTACAGTCACCTATTCGATGTGCCGGTAAACCACACACGCTCCACCGAACTATGACAAACATTGAGTCACCCTTTGCTACCTTTGCTTAGAACCATTTAGTGTGCCGGTAAACCACACATGCTCCACTAACGTCTTCGCAAGGGCACAAAGTGTAATTTCATGGAATTGCATCAATTCACTTTTGCTTAAGTAACTAAGATTGGGAATTTGCAAAACATTTAGTTACTTTGTATTTCATTATACTTATAATGGAAGGTTTCGTCCTATCCTACCCGTTCGGCTAACGACCCTCCACTAGTCAAAAGTGCGGTGGGTAAGAGTGGATACCCATTCAATCGCCATTTTATAGGCAAATTCCTTAAACACCCCTTATAGACCAGCTTCGTGAATGAGGCCTACTAATGGTAAGACTGACTTTTACTCATACATATATATAATGTTATACTTTTAATGTTATATATATAGTATAGGGTGTATTTTACACTTTTAAAATACTAGGTGGTCAAATTTAACAATTATACTTTTAATTCAATTAAATTGCAAACCTAAACTTTTATGGATTTATTAAACTTCTTTTAATTATACACCTTAATTAATTAACAAAACCATAAGGGTGTAAATTGAACTTTTCAAAACATTACTAGGGTTTTAGAATTTAACATTCCTAATTAAACTCTTAATCAACTTTTAAATTCCAAAACTTGAGGGCAAGTTTTGAAACCTTTTTCAAAACATTAGGGTTTTAACTATTTAAATTTCAAAAGTTCAAAACTTTTGGGTTCAAATATAAACTATAAAACCTAAAGGGAAAAATATGAAACTTTTCATAACAACAAGGATCAAATAACAAATAATTTTAAATTAACATTTAATCACATAATTATCCATATTTGATTTATTTAATGATTTCTTGCAAAACAATTTATCAATTTACTCAAAATAATTAATCAATTATCTTATAAGGAAACAATTATCTTATTAATTGATAAATATCTTCATTTAGATCAAAAATATAGTCAAATATATCATATAATCGGATTAATATTGATCTAACATGATAAGGTAACTATCCATATGCAAAAACAGCAAGAAATCCCGAGATAAGCACTATCTGACGAGTTGACTCGTCGAGTCAAGCCTGGACTCGTCGAGTCACCCTGGACTCGGCGAGTTCAGCTATGGACTCGGCGAGTCCAGCCTCTAGAACACCAAAAATCAAATTTTTCAGATATACAATGCATCAATACAATTGAAACCAATCTAGGCTCTGATACCACTGATGGGTTTTGGTCATAAGACATCCTATGTGCTCATACAAACCCTAATGCTTGGATCTAGGTTTCTCTATTGTACATGCTTTGAATCCAAGACTATAAACCCTAATTCTAGCATATGGAAATCGATATTAACATATAATTAGGTTTAAGATATTACCTTGATTGTTATGTAGCAATAACAATCCTAATTCCTCCTTGAATTGACTTTGGAAGGCTAAGAGTCACAAGTGTCACTCCTCTAATGGCTTACAAACACCAAGAGCAAATGGAGAACATATAAAGAGAGAGGAGAGAGATAGGAATTCGTCCTTAGGACTTCTTAGGAAGGCTTAGACGAATTCATGAGCCTTAGGGGGTTTATATAGGTGTAAAGATTACGGTTTTAGTCCTTATCCTTATCTAGTTGCTTGCCCACAAAGTAACCATACGATAAGTTTTAGAAACCCTTATCCTAGTCGAATTCTAAGGCATTATCTCCTTAAATTCGTTCACCCTATATTTAAGATAATCCTTACCTTATTTTGTAACTATCACATAATTACAAATCAGCACCCTCTAGTTTAATTAATTACACTTGATCACAAAATTAATTCCTAATTAATTATTGACCAATATTAATTAAACAAATATGATTTCTCCTTTAATATATTATTCTTATAACATATTAATAAATCATAATAACCTCTCTCTCTTTATTTATTTCTTCAATCAAGTTGCTTTGGTGAAGGCAACCCAAAAGGACCATGCACCATCGGGTCAAGTACATACCAAAATAGTTATGGACTTAGACACTAATCCAACAATGTGGTATGATGGGGGAGCTCACTAAGATTTATCCTTATGGTTTTTGTTTTGGTTTCAGGTACCTCTTCGTCTAAGGGGAAGTTGTCGACGGTGTAGCATCGCATCACACACACACACACACATGATTCCGCATGGGACTTTCTGGGATTGTACTCTTATTTTTATTGTACTTATGATATGGATTTTTGAGACATGACCTTACAATTTCCTTTATTGGCAATGTTCTGGTGTTATGACTTATGTAATACTTAATTTAAAATGAAATTTTCGGGCTTGAATTTTGGGATGTTACAAGTTGGTATCAGAGCCCTGGTTTGAGGGATTCGAACACACCCTCGGGGGTGTCTGGACTTAAAACGAGGGACTAAAAGATTTTTACAAGGAAAATGGTTTTCTAAAATCTAAATGGAGGGATTTTAAGAAAGATGAGGTGTGTGATGCATGCGACCGGCTGGGCTCAAGTAAGTTTTCCCCAAGATACCCTTACTTGCTATGTTATGTTATATGGTTTTGATTCAGAAAACTGCATGCTAGAATAGGACTAAGGATCTAGGAGGATGCCTTGTGTGCCTGATATATGATTCTGAGAATTGCTTGCTAGTTAGAGCTAAGGGTCTAGGGAGGATGCCTTATATGCCTGTTGTATGAGTTGTATGCTAGAACTGTTTAGTCAGCAGTAGGATGGCCTATGTAGGTTATGCCTGGTTTGGTTACCCAATGCACAAATGTTGCTTGCTTTGTGCTATGGGGGTCCTGGATATCTTCAACTAGCTAAGGAACAGATATGTAACAGTATCCGCAAACTAGTTCGGGGGAGGTGGTGGGGATTCCTAGTATAGTTGATGGCGGAGGGTAAGTCGGAGAGTGCCCTAGAGAAGCCTAGGATAAGGTTAGTGTAAAGGGTATCGGTAAATGGTACTTAGTGAATTCGAAGCAATCCTTGAGAAAATTACGGGTAGATGTGGAAGGTAGTATCGGCCCGTACTACTGAAAGCAGAGGATCCGTACTCGAATCAAGGAGGATCTAGATGGAACCTGGAAACTTCGAAAGTGTGTGAGACCTCTAGAAAGTATATGTGACCCTGAAAATTGTATGTTTATTTTCAGAATGGTGGTCATGCGACATGGAGCGGGAGGTTCAGGATCTGGGTTAGGATCGGGCTCGGGTGCAGGATCCGAGCATGTGGATGATGGGTTATGCGAGTTCATCACGTATGAGATCACGAGAGGTATCCTTTATGCGACACCATTTATCTTCGGTTCGATCAAGGAAGGGATCATTGAGCTGATGGAGGATCGCCTCAGAGCGTTCAGGAGTGACTTGGCGACCAGCCAGTCATGATCACGCACACTGTCCTTTAAGGACTTCAGAGGGGGTGGAGCGTCGAATTTCCATGGGGTGAAAGACCCCATTGCTGCCAAGAGATGGATCGCAGACATCGAGTCTGCGCAGCTGACGAGCTTCTTCCTGGAAGGGTCGAAGATTCGTTTCGTTGCAGGGTGTTTGAGAGATAGGGCCAGAGATTGGTGGGTGCCGGTTGGTGACTCTCTGGGAGCCTCGGCTGTTCGGGCTATGACCTGGTCAGACTTTGTGACCAGATTCAGGGCGGAGTTTGCACCAGCTGTGGAGCTTCAGCAGTTAGATAGGGAGTTCTTGGACATGAGACAAACTACGGAGACTGTGGCAGAGATCACCGCCAAGTTTCGGGAGAGGGAATTGTTGGTGGGCCAGTATGCCGGTGATGAGGACATGAAGAGGAACTGCTACGATGACATGCTACGAGCTGACATCCTGGAGCATGTCAGTTTCTCAGCTTGCCCTACCCTGGATTCCATGATTACCAGGGCTAGGGAACAGGAGATTGATCTGGAGCACATTTGGAAGAGGAAGACAGAGGAGGGGCTGACAACGGGGGCTTAGGGGAAGAAGCCCAAGGGATCCGATGGTAGGCCGAAAGGCCAGTCAGGGCGGGATCATAGTGGGAAATGCGGTCGATCTCATTAAGGAGATTGTCGCACTGGGCAAGGTTCAGGCTGCTATTAGTGTGGCAAGGTTGGGCATTTTGGCAGAGATTGTACTGCGTCTACTCATGCGATTCAGACATCAGACCTGATTTGCTTTCATTGCAATCAGAGGGCCATAAAAAGGCCAATTGCCCTAGATTGACAGCAGCAGCGGCGCCGGTAATGGCGTCGACTCCAATGACAGCACGGGTTGTGGATGGCCTGAAGGCCAAGTTGGAGGCTCCAGTGGTTCGAAGCCGAGCATTTCAGCTGACAACCGAGTAGGCACGCGCTGCACCCGATGTGGTGACGAGTATGATTTCTTATCTATGCTTTTATGTTATGTCACTATGATTTTGATATATTATGTGCCTTGCTTAAGATTGTTTAATGTGAACGGTATCCCAGTTCAGGTGTTGTTTGATTCGGGTGCCACTCGGTCATTTGTCTCTCTTGCGCTTAGCAAGAGGTTTCCAGAGTCTTCGGGCATGTTGGATTGCCCTCTAGAGGTCGATATTACGGACGTCCGGTTGGTACGAGCATCAGAGGTCTACCAGGATTGTGTTTTGAGGTTGTTAGAGGAGCTTTACCTGGTGGACTTGGTTCCAAAACCTTTTCGGGGGAACAAGGTTATTATTGGTATGGATTAGTTGAGCCCCAATGGGGCAGTGATCGACTGCGCGCAGCAGTCAGTGCGGATTAGGACCCCTAGTGGGGGAGAGCTGGTGGTTCACAGCAAAAGGCCACAGTGAGGACCAGCTATATGTTTGGCAGTGAGGGCTAGGCGCTACCTCTAGCAGGGTTGCGCAGGTTATGTCGCCTATGTTATGGATACCCGGGAGGCGGGTACTGCGATGGTGGGTGCAGTGCCCGTAGTATGGGATTTTGAGGACGTATTCCCCGAGGAGTTGCTCGTGGTACCTCCGGAAAGACAGGTGGAATTCAGAATCGACCTAGTCCCTGGTGTGGCTCTGATAGCTAAGGCACCATATCGGTTGGCTCCTCCTGACATGCAGGATTTGTCTACACAGTTGCAGTAGCTGTTAGACAAGGCATTCATTAGACCGCGCAGTTCACCCTGGAGAGCCCCGACTATGTTTCCCGATATCTTCCCTGAAGATCTCCCAGGAGTCCCACCAAAACGAAAAGTCGAGTTCAGAATCGATTTGATTCCCGGAGCTACCCCAGAAGCTAAGTCGTCGTATCCTCTGGCGCCCACTGAGATGCAAGAACTATCCAACCAATGAAACGAACTGCTCAACAAAGGGTTCATCAGGCCAAGCTTCTCACCTTGGGGAGCACCGGTCTTGTTCGTAAAGAAGAAGGATGGATCTTTCCACATGTGCATTGATTACCAGGAACTTAACAAGCTTACTATCAAGAACCGATAACCGCTACCTCGCATTGACGACTTGTTCGACCAACTCCAAGGAGCGAGTTATTTCTCAAAGGTCGACTTAAGATTCAGGTATCACCAACTACGAGTCTTGGAAGGAGATGTTCCCAAAACAGCTTTTCGAACTCGTTATGGTCACTATGAGTTTGTAGTAATGCCCTTTGGATTAACAAAAGCATCGGTGGTGTTTATGGACTTAATGAACCGAGTGTGTCGTTCATTCTTGGACAAATTTGTGATCGTGTTCATAGATACTTATTTATTCAAAGAATAAGGAGGATCATAGTCAACACCTCCGACAAGTCTTGGAAACGCTAAGAAAAGAGAAGCTATACGCGAAATTCTCCAAGTGCGAATTTTGGATTCGGAAGGTAAATTTCCTAGGTCACGTGCTTAGCAAACACAGAATACACGTGGACCCTTCCAAAATCAAAGCAATCGAGAACTGGTCAGCTCTAAGAACCCCAACAAAAATTTGACAATTCTTGGGTTTGGCTAGATATTATCGTAGATTTATAAAAAACTTTTCGAAGATTGCTAAACCCCTCACCACCCTGACATAGAAGGGGTAACTTTCATTTGCGAAGGAAAACAAGACGCTGCATTCCAAACGCTTAAGCAAGCACTATGCAGTGCACCTATATTGTCATTTCCAGAAGGAATAGAAGACTTTGTAGTCTACTGTTATGCATCTAACCAAGGTCTTGGATGCGTACTAATGCAACGAGTTAAGGTCATCGCTTACGCTTCAAGACAACTCAAGACGCACGAAGTCAACTACACTACCCACGATCTTGAACTAGGAGCAGTCGTTTTCATGCTAAAAATCTAGAGGCACTATCTTTGTGGCACGAAATGCATGATCTTCACCGATCACAAGAGCCTTCAGCACATCCTTAATTAAAAAGAACTCAACATGAGGCAGAGCCGATGGGTTGAACTGTTGAATGATTACGAATGCGAGATTTGCTATTATCCTGGAAAAGCGAATGTAGTAGCTGATGCCCTTAGTCGGAAAGAATACTCAGGTCGCCGAGTGAAATCCTTAACCATGACGATCCATTCACATCTGTCCACACAAATCAAGGAAGCTCAGAGGGAAGCCTTGAACAAAGAGAACGTGGCAGGTGAATCCCTAAGAGGAATGGACAAGAATATTGAAGTCAAGGGTGACAGAGTCAATTACTTCATGGATCGGATCTGGACACCGAAGTTTGGTGGATTCAGAGACGTAGTCATGAACGAGGCTCATAAGACTCGATACTCCATGCATCCAGGTTCGGACAAGATGTATCTAGACCTCAAGAAACTATATTGGTGGCCGAACATGAAACCAGAGATCGCTACCTATGTGAGCAAGTGTTTGGCCTGCGCTAATGTCAAGGTAAAGTACCAGAAGCCATCAGGATTGCTGCAACAACCCGAAATACCCGAGTGGAAGTGGAACGGATAACCATGGACTTCGTAACCAAATTACCCAAGACAGTAGGTGGGCTAGACACCATCTGGGTAATCGTAGATAGATGAACAAAATTCGCACACTTCCTGCCAATAAAAGAAACCGACAAGATGGAGAACCTAGCTCGAACCTACATCTGAGAGATTCTACGACTACATGGTATACCAATATCCATTATCTCCACCAGAGATAGTAGGTTCACTTCGCGATTTTGGCAATCGTTACAAAAATCTCTAGGAACGAGGCTCAACATGAGTACTGCTTACCACCCACAAACTGACGGTCAAAGTGAGAGGACCATACAAACCTTGGAAGATATGCTAAGAGCTTATGTAATCGATTTTGGTAAAGCGTGGGATATCCATTTACCACTAGTCCAATTTTCATACAAGCATAGCTATCACTCCAGCATTAAAGTTAATCCATTTGAAGCCCTCTACAACACTCTCACTCACCTGGAAGTAGGTGACACACAACTAGCCAAGGGACAAGTACCCGACAGCACTCTCACTGGCCCGGAAATCATAAGAGAGACAACCGAGAAGATTGTACAAATTCGGGAATGACTAAAGACTTCAAGAGACAGACAAAAGAGTTAGACAAAAGACGGAAGCCCTTGGAATTTCAGGTCAGGGACCGAGTACTATTAAAGGTCTCACCCTGGAAAGGGCTGATACGTTTTGGAAGACCCGGGAAACTAAACCCAAGGTATATTGGACCATTCATGATCCTTGCAAGGATCGGCCCGGTAGCCTACAAACTTCATCTACCACAGGAACTCAATAACGTACACCCTACCTTTCATGTCTCAAACTTGAAGAAAGGTTTGTCCGATGAGACCCTCGTCGTCCCTCTAGATGAAATCGAAATCAACGAGAGTCTCCATTTTATAGAAAAACCAATTGAAATCATGGATAGGGAAATTAAAAGAACAAAACAAAGTCGCGTACCCATCGTGAAGGTCCGCTGGAATGCAAAGCGAGGACCTGAATACACCTAGGAACGCGAAGATCAGATGAAACACAAATACCCACATCCTTTTCCCTAATCCACAAGTGTTTTTCTTATGTTAAATTTCGGGACGAAATTCCCTCTAATAGGGGGATGATGTGGCAACCCGATAATTCGATTCTATGTAATGACTTAAAAAGCCAAGTATTGTAACCACTTTTGAAATAATGAAATTTACTTCGAAAATAAAATGTACAAAAGCCTCTACTGAGTTACCTACTATGCTAGATATTTTGTCAAGGTTTACAGAAATACTAAGAACACTAAAATCCGAGTTATAACGAAGAAGTTATGAGCATTCTAAGATTTCTGACAAAATCGGCAACACAGATTAACGAAAAACACGAAGTTTCAATAGAATAGTTTTTAGCTTTAAGTATCTAAATGAAAGTTGTAGATATCATTGAACCATGAGTGTACATAAAAAGAACGTCAAAATCTAACTTCGTATGAGGAAGTTATGATTTTTCCAAAATTCAGATATAGCAGTAGACAACTAAAAACTCGAAATAGAGATCGAGAGACTTTTGGCCGAAACAACCTCAATAAGAATCGAAGGTCTCAACCAAAGTAGCGCAACGGTAAAAAGTCTGATGAATATGGTCATCGGATGAAGGAGTTATGGAATTTAAACGGACTTTTCCAGGACCGACCTATTAAAAATAATATAATAAAAATAAAGTCAAAACTAACCGACGGAGTCTAACGAGAGTTGTAGAGCCGTTTCACACCTACGCATGTATATATAGAACGTCGAAATCGTAGCTCGTACGCGGAAAATACGGATTTTACAAGTTTAAGGCACGAAAAACGAAGTTGTTAGATGTCTCACGAGGTGAGTTTCTGACTTATGTGTTCCAGCGTGTTAGCCACGTCCAATCGTCGAATAGGATCTGGCTAAGCCTCACGATGTGAGACACCCAAAACTCACGATGTGAGACCCCAAAACTCAGCCTATAAGTAGAAACCGATGGTTTCGAGTTCTAGTGCTCAATTCTCTCTTCTCTTGTGTTGAAACTCTGCTTCTAAGCCCCCGAGACCCTCCCTAAGCCGTGGTTTTCGCGTACAAGTCCCGAAGGAAGGTTTTGCATTCCCGAGATTCCCGAGAAAATCGACTTTCACAAGCCGAAGTTATGCTCAATTTTCATCTCACTTTCTTCAATCAACCAAGTGAGTTCATATCCCTATAAACTACGCTTTTAAATGTTTGATAAATACTTTTTATACAATATTAGGGGGGCGCGCGGGGGGGGGGGGGGGGGGGGGGAATGCAAGTAAAACACGCGGTTATTATCATGTGTAACTTAACGATTCACTATATAAACTTTTTATCTAAGTAATCATATGTGATTCATAAACTACTACATGAGTATTCTCGTATGAAATATATATTTTTAATAACACATTGTCTTGTGGAAATAAAACGTGTTATATATATATATATATATATATATATATATATATATATATATATATATATATATATATATATATATACAAATCAATTACTCCATTTTACATTAGGTATATGTGATTAGTTAAGTCACTTTACGTGTTATACTTTACATAATGAGTGAGCATAGGGTTTACTATATGAATGAAACACACTTTGAAAAACTATAATAGGTATAGTTTATGAGGAAATCATGAACATTTACATACTAGGTACACTACATCAAAGAAGATATTTTCATATACAAGAACGAATGGACATTTTCATACGTAAATTTGTTTTATACTAAATTTTGTGATACATTTCACGTACTTTCAAGTATGCATTTTAAGTCCTGTATTATATACTATAATCCCTTGTAGGGGGAATGTGATACTTGTGTATAGATCTATACGGGATTGACAATCCCACACCTAAGTTGTTAGATACAGCTAGGCCGGTAGGCCTGGGGTGACAAACATCATAACTTTCCAACGCCTGAAGAACGTTGATATAGGCATCCTGGTTAAATAGCATGGTTATAAGACTCACATGGAGTATTAAAAACACATTGATTTATAGGGTTTTTCAAATGCCTTAACGATTTACACATAAAACTACTATTTTAGGCATGAAAAGCACTATTGCATTACAGCTTTGGAACAATCAAACTACCATCTACTATAGTAGAAAATATTGGATTTTCTTGGAACATTTAAAAGGACCAAACCATTTTTCATTCTTTTTCATATAAACATTGTCACTAAATACTTATGAACTCACCAACTTAAATGCTGACCTACTCTTTCAATACCACTTGTATTTCTCATGGATTTAGTAATACACGTAAACTATAGCTTTTGAAGAAGGGACGCTGCGGCGTTAGTTTAATTTCATTTTTAAACATCAGATTGTAATTTCTTTTTAAACAAGTACCTTTCAACAATGTAAACTTTTAAATTATATATATGTGATGGTTGTATTGCTTTCTTTACTATGTATTCAATTGTTACGATACTACATGAAGTCATCCACCCTTGACCGATTCTGCCATTCTGGTTTGGGGGTGTGACATTATATGTGTGTGTGTGTGTGTTTTGTGCTTATATGGTGGATACGTGGTTCAGGGATCAGGTTTCGGTTTCGGATGTCCCGATTGTCAGAGAGTTCGTTGATGTGTTTCTGGAGGAGTTACCCAGAGTATTTCCAGAGAGGCGGGTCAAGTTCAGGATCGACCTAGTGTTAGGTGCAACCCCTATCACTAAGGTGTCGTACCGATTTGCACCACCAGAGATGCAGGAGCTGTCATCTTAGCTGCAGGAGCTACTAGGCAAGTAGTTCATCCGTCCAAGCAGTTGTCTGTGGGGAGCGCCGATTCCCTTCGTCGGGAAGAATGATCATTCATACCAGATGTGCATTGATTACTGGGAGTTGAACAAGTTAACAGTGAAGAGCCGTTATCCACTCACAAGAATAGATGATCTATTTGATCAGTTGCAGGGAGCATCTTGGTTCTCCAAGATAGACTTGAGGTCCAGATACCATCAGGTCAGGGTTAGGGAGGAGGACATGGAGAAGACCATGTTTCGGACATTATGAGTTCGTGGTGATGTTGTCTGGGTTCACCAACGCGCTGACAGTGTTTATAGACCTGATGAATCGGGTATGCGGACCGATGTTCGGTCGCGCGGTTATTGTGTTTAAAGATGATGTCTTGGTGTACTCCAAGACCAGAGAGCAGCATGAGGAGCACCTCCATGAGCTATTGGGAGTTTTGAGGCGAGAACAGATGTATGCCAAGTTCTCAAAGTGCGAGTTTTGGTTACGAGATTTTCAATTCCTTGGACCCGGCCAAGATCGAGGCGGTTATGCAGTTGTATGTTCCAAAATCTCCCTCAGACATCTGTAGCTTCTTGGGATTGGCAGGTTACTACCAGAGATTCATAGAGGATTTCTCCAAGATTACGGTACCCCTCACTCGTCTGACGAGGAAGGGGCTGGATTTCCGGTGGGGCCCTGAGCAGCAGATTGCATTTGAGACTCCTCGATAGCGACTCTGCGAGGCTCGAGTATTGACACTCCCTAAGGGAGCTGAGGATTCCTTGGTGTTCTATGATGTAGCAATCACCAGATTGGGAGCAGTCCTTATACAGAGAGGACGGGTGATAGCCTATGCATCACGGCAGCTGAAGCCGCATGAGATGAGATATCCTACACACGATCTTGAGTTAGGAGTGGTGATATTCGCTCTCAAGATCTGGAGACATAATTGTTGGAATAGTGTCTAAGGCTATAACTATATTCGGTGGTGCATGGTCCTTTTGGGTTGCCTTCACCATAGCAACTTGAAGGATGATTTGTTAAGAGAGAGTAAATATTATAAGGAATAATATTTAGCTATTTGATTAATATAAGTTATAAATTAATTGGTATTAATTTGGTGACTTAAAGAGATTAATTAAATAAGAGGGTATAAACTGTCAATTGTTTGATAGTTAGACTTTAGACTATAAATCCATTAGGATGGACTTTGGACGGTTTCTAAGAGCTTTAGGATAGCTCAAAATAGTCCATAAGGATATCTATGGAATGGATTTGGATAGCCTTAAGTGAAGATTATCCAATTAGGGTTTAGGGTGAAACCCTTAAGGAGTCTAAAGGTATAAATAGGCCCTTGGGGTGTGGAATTCGTGTACAAGCTTTCAGAACCTAAAGAAAGGAACCTCTGGCCGAATTCCATCCCCTCTCCTCTCTCCTAAATCATCTTGCTTGCTATTGGTGTTTGTGAACCATCAGAGGAGTGACAATTGTGACTCTAGAAGCTCCAAGACAAGAAGATCAACAAGGAACTCAAAGGTATGATTCTAGATCTGTATTAATGTTATTGTTTAGCCTAATTAGCCATTAGAAGTCTTGGATTCAAAAGCATGTTTGATAGAAAGCCTAGATCCAAGCAATAGGGTTTTGCATGCGCACATAGGAAAGTTCTTATGGCTAAAACCCAACAGTGGTATCAGAGCCTAGATTGGTTTTCTACAAATTGTTGCTTGTATAACTGAAACAAACCTGCAAAATTCGATTTTTTGGTTTTTGAGTCACTGACTCGTCGAGTTCCAAAGTGGACTCGGCGAGTAGGCCTGACTCGGCGAGTCCATTTGTGTACTCGGCGAGTCCAAGCGTCAGGAAAGGCCAGATTCGGGATTTCTTTGTGTTTATCTTATCCAAACTTACCATAAACTAATTAGATCAATATGAATCCGTTTTTTTGATAAATATAAGTGTTATATTGATCTAGTTAAAGGTAATTATCAACTAATTAAATATTTAGTTTCTTTATATGATAATTAATTAATTGTTTTAATTATTTTTTGGTAATTATCTTCAAAGAAATCAAAGATAAATCAAATAAAGATAATTAAGATATTAATTGTTAATTGAAATTATTTGTTATTTGATCCTCCATGTTTTTTAAATGTTTAAAACCTACCCTATAGTTTTGAAATTTAAATTTGTGATTAAAAGCTTTAATTTAGACAACTTAAATTTCAAACCCTAGATTTTGAAAAGTTTAAAATACAACCCTATACTTATATGACATTATTAGAATAATATATATATATATATATGTATAACTAAATGCTAGTCTTACCGCTAGTAGGC
Organism: Lactuca saligna; assembly: GCF_052625555.1. Taxonomy (NCBI): domain Eukaryota; kingdom Viridiplantae; phylum Streptophyta; class Magnoliopsida; order Asterales; family Asteraceae; genus Lactuca; species Lactuca saligna. The sequence continues at coordinate 23,235,275 of NC_136422.1, forward strand.
CTCATTCACGAAGCCGATCTATAAGGTGGGTATAAGGTTGCGGCCTATAAAATGGCGCTTAATGGGTGTACACTCACACCCACCGCTTGCTTGATTGGTGGAGGGTCGTTAGCCGAACGGGTAGGATAGGGAAACCTCATCCTCTCATTAAAAGTATAATAAGAAATACGAAGTAACTAAATTTTTTAAATTTCCCAATCTTAGTTACTTTAGGAAAAGTGAATTGATGCAATTCCATGAAATTACACTTTGCACCTTGCTAAGATGTTAGTGGAGCGTGTGTGGTTTACCGGCACACTAATTGGTTCTAAGCGAAGGTGGCGAAGGGTGATTCATTGTTTATCATAGTTCGATGGAGCGTGTGTGGTTTACCGGCACATCGAATAGGTGATCGTAACAATGAAGGCACCATGTAAATTTGCATGGTAATTCACACCCGCTTTGTGATCCTCGGCATCCCAGTCACAAACAAGAGGGGCATATCGAGATTTAAACATGCCATTGAATAGTTCAATGAATCTCATCCGAACCTAGGAATTCTCAAAAACACTTAGGACCAAAAGTTTAAGTTTTGTGATGGAGAATTAGTGAATCGTCATTCACTTACCTTCAATTTATTTGCATGTTGGATTACGGCATCCCTTTTCTAGTATGTAAATGTTATTGTTGGATCCTAGCCCTAATTTTTCTTATTGGGTGATAATTAGGGATTCTTGTTCTAATCTATCTTTGTCCTTTCTATAGATGTCAAACGCAAACAACGCTGCTGCTAGTTCTTTCACGTTGATGAGCCTTTGCCAAAAGGTCACCTTCGATGGAACGAACTTTGGCGAATGGATAAGATACATTCGCACCATTGCTCGCTATGAGGATAAAGAGTATGTCCTCGACGAGAAGCTCGAGAAAATCAACCCCGAAATTGCTACTCCCGCTGAAATCACCGCCTTTGAAACCCATGAGCGAGATGCGACGAAAGTACATTGCATCATGATCGCCACCATGAACTCCGAGTTCCAAAAGTCTTACGAGGACATGTATCCATACGAGATGCATCAAGACTTGCTGGAGAGGTACCACCAAAACGCGAGACAAGAGCGTTACGAGATCTTCACCAACATGATTTCCGCCAAGATGGGTCATGGAGAATCTCTTACCGTGCACTTGCAAAAGATGCAAAGGTATGTCGACCGCCTTCGCAAGTTAAACGTTGACTTCGGCGAAGACTTGGCGATCGACATGGTGCTTCACTCTTTGCCTCCGATGTACAATCAATTTAGGATGACCTACCACATGAACAAAGAGGAGGTCACTCTAAGTAAGCTCCAAGGTCTCTTGAGGGTTGCTGAGAGCAATTTCAAGGACAAGTCTGTTGCACCAACTCCCAATCCGTCTGCTGCTCCTGTCTTGGCAATTGGTCAAGGGAAGGGAAAGAAGAGGAAAGCTTCTTCAAATAGCTATCGAAAGGTGAAAGCCCGAGATGGTTCCTCTTCTAGTGGGACAAAAGTTGATCCCTCTAAGCCCTGCTCTAACCCGAAGGAGGCAGAGTGCCACCACTGCCACAAGATAGGACATTGGAAGCGAAGCTGCCCGGACTACCTGCAAGCCATCAAGGAAGGAAAGATCAAGCCATCTTTCGCAGGTATATATGCAATAAAATCTAACGATTCTAATCATGCTATTTCTTGGGTTCTTGACACCGGTTGTGGTTATCACATTTGTTCTAATGTGCAGGGACTAAAAGGAAGTAGGGATGTGGAGCAAGGAAGGATCAATCTAATCATGGGGAACAGAAGATCGTCGCCTGTGACCAAGATTGGAGTGTATTCTTTGGTGCTTAAGAATAGTTTAGTTTTAAATTTGAACAATTGTTGCTATTCGCCAGAAATGGCTAGAAACATCATTTCATTTCATGGTTTATATAGACAAGGTTTTAGATTTTCTTTTAATAATGAGAATGGTTCTATTTTGGCTTATCTAAATGGTGTTTTTTATTTTGAAGCTATACCATGTAATGGGATATATGAAACTGTTATGATTGTTGATAACTTAGGAAATGATGTTTTGAATATTGATTCTTCCACTAGTATGGATAAAGCATCTTTGTGGCATTGTCGTCTTGGACATGTCAACAAGAAACGCATAGCCCAACTCCAAAAGGATGGAGTGTTGGAGTCATTCGACCTTAGGGAAGATGACACATGCGAATCTTGTTTACTTGGAAAGATGACTAAGTCACCCTTCACGAGTACTTGTGAAAGGGGTGAGGGACTATTAGACCTAATACATACCGATGTATGTGGACCTTTTAGATCAACCACGAAGGATGGGAACCGCTTCTATGTGACCTTTACCGATGATTATAGTAGATATGGGTATATCTATTTAATCAAGCAAAAGTCAGAAACCTTTGAAAAGTTCAAAGAGTTCAAAAATGAAGTGGAGAATCAATTGGGCAGGAAAATCAAGATGCTTCGATCCGATCGAGGAGGAGAGTACCTAAGTCTTGAATTCCACGATTATCTCAAGGAGTGTGGAATAGTTTCGCAATTGACGCCTCCTAGGACACCACAATTGAATGGTGTGGCAGAAAGGCGTAATCGAACCTTATTGGATATGGTTCGCTCTATGATGAGTCGTGCTTCACTACCTATCTTCTTTTGGGGGTATGCCTTAGAGACTGCCGCCCATATCCTTAACCGAGTCCCTACCAAGAAGGTTGCCAAAACACCTCACGAGATGTGGACGGGGAAAGTTCCCTCGTTGGCACATATCAAGGTTTGGGGTTGTGAGGCTTTCGTAAGACGAGATACTCACGACAAGCTTGAACCTCGAAGTGAGCGATGTATTTTCATCGGCTACCCGCAAACTTCCTTTGGATATCTCTTCTATAGACCGAAAGATAATGTTATCTTCGTTGCGAGGAGAGGAGTTTTCCGAGAGCGAGAACTCATAAGCCAAGGAGACAGTGGGAGGCAAATCGAACTTGAAGAGATTCAAGAATCGATAGATGAAGGAACCTCTACCGCTGGCGTTCAACCCGAGGAGGAAACTCCGGTTGAACCGATTGACGAATCCTTACCTCTTAGACGTTCCGATAGAGTTAGAGTTCAACCCCAGTTTTATGGTTTTCATATTACTACCGAAGGGGACACGTATATTAGTGATGGTACACTAATAAATCTTGATGAACCTAATAGCTATAAGGAAGCCATGGCAGGCCCGGAGTCTGTGAAATGGAAAGAGGCGATGGATAGCGAGATCCAGTCCATGTACGATAACCAAGTTTGGAATTTGGTTGATTACATGCCCGAACGTAAGACCGTAGGGTGCAAGTGGATCTTCAAGAAGAAGACCGACGTGGATGGAAATGTACACACATACAAAGCACGATTGGTTGCGAAGGGCTTTACTCAAACTCCCGGAGTTGACTATGATGAGACCTTCTTGCCAGTTGCGAAGATTAAATCTATTAGAGTGATGCTAGCAATTGCCGCATTTCATGATTATGAGATTTGGCAAATGGATGTCAAGACCGCTTTCCTTAACGGAAAGTTGGCTGAGGATGTTTACATGGCTCAGCCAGAGGGGTTTGTGGATCCGAAGCATCCGAATAGAGTGTGTAAGCTTGAGAAGTCCATTTATGGACTTAAGCAAGCGTCTCGCAGATGGAATCTTTGCTTCGAGGAGAAAGTCAAAGAGTTTGGTTTTGTACGAAGCGAAGACAAATCTTGTGTATATGTCAAAGCCAGTGGGAGTGTAGTAAGCTTCCTCGTTCTATATGTCGATGACATATTACTCATAGGAAACGACATCCCGACTCTGCAGGAGGTTAAGTCCTGGCTCGGGAAGTGCTTCGCTATGAAGGACCTCGGAGAGGCTTCTTACATTTTGGGAATAAGGATAGTAAGAGAAAGAAGTAAGAGACTAATTGGACTTAGTCAGAATACTTACTTGGAGAAGGTACTAAAACGTTTTAGTATGGAAAACTCAAAGAAGGGAGAACTACCGATACAAGGAAATGCCAAGTTGAGTAAGACTCAAAGTCCAAGTACCGAAGCCGAGATAGCATAAATGAGCCGAGTACCATACGCTTCCGCAGTTGGCTCAATCATGTACGCTATGACTTGTACTCACCCTGATGTGGCCTTCGCTTTGAGCATGGTTAGCAGATATCAAGGGAACCCTGGCAAAGCACATTGGATTGCGGTGAAGAACATCCTTAAGTACCTTCGGAGAACGGAAGAATGGTTCTTAGTCCTTGGAGGGAGTGATGACTTGAAGGTGCGAGGGTATAGTGACGCCAGCTTTCAGACCGACAGGGACAACTACCGTTCACAGTTGGGCTGGGTCTTTACCCTAAATGGAGGAGCAGTGACATGGAAAAGTTCCAAGCAGGAAACCGTAGCTGATTCAACGTGCGAATCAGAGTACATCGCAGCGAGCGAAGCGTCGAAGGAGGCAATATGGCTGAAGAACTTCATCGGTGATCTTGGAGTTGTACCGGCCATAAAGGAGCCCATGGAGATTTTCTGTGATAACGAAGGTGCGGTTGCCTTGACCAAGGAACCGAGGGATCATGGTAGATCTCGACATATCGACAGAAAATATCACTTCATTAGACATCGTGTAGAAGAAGGACAACTCGTAGTGAAGAGGATATCATCAGAAGATAACCCAGCAGATCCGCTTACGAAGGGACTGAGTAGGGTTAAGCACTTACAGCATGCTAGGAGTATTGGGCTGAAGGATGATATTAGCATAGATTAGATTGTATTAGAAACGTATAATAGATAAATGTAATTAACATTTGATGATTAAATAAAGAAGTTTTATTTATGAGTAAAGTTACTATCACATGTTAGTTGTTTAACTATTGTTTCACTTTGCATGTTTTGACTTCCAGAATAATTGAGTTTATTAGGAATAATCGAATTGTTCAAATGGTCCACAATCGTTCATATGTTGGGAGTAGATATGAATGAAGATTGTCGTGAATTGGTGTGTAGAGTGTCTAAATGGTGTTAGACATGGCAAGAGTTGCTGCAACGTTCATGAGTGCTTACAAACTGGTTTTGAGCATTGGAATAAACCCGCGCTTGCTGGAATCACTTTATGGAATACGATATAAAAGGTGATCGCAAGATGATAATATCATATGGTCTTAAAACCTAGATATATGGTTTATTATTTGCTGATTGATTGTGCATTGATAATGCGAAAACGCATCAGTAACTTGATGTTATAAAACGCATTGTTGTGTGTAGTTGGTTAATGAATAAGTAAATGCATATAAGTCGAAGTTTATCTGTAAATTTTATCCTAAGAGGGTAGAAGAGATATCTTGGCCACTCGATGATTTGATTTGACTTATGTGCCGGGCCCGGTCAGAACTGAATTGATGTGTTCGATTAAGTTCTATGTCAAATAAATCGAAGATCGAGAAATCTAAATGCTAGACTAACCATTCCATAGGATTGTCAGCATGATATCTAACAGAGGACTGTACGATCCCTTATCTAAAGGACAAGATTGATTAGATCAGAGTTGACAGCGTCTTTGAGAGCTACGATTGCAAACCGTATAGTTACTAGACTTATCCAAGTGGGAGACTGTTGGAATAGTGTCTAAGGCTATAACTATATTCGGTGGTGCATGGTCCTTTTGGGTTGCCTTCACCATAGCAACTTGAAGGATGATTTGTTAAGAGAGAGTAAATATTATAAGGAATAATATTTAGCTATTTGATTAATATAAGTTATAAATTAATTGGTATTAATTTGGTGACTTAAAGAGATTAATTAAATAAGAGGGTATAAACTGTCAATTGTTTGATAGTTAGACTTTAGACTATAAATCCATTAGGATGGACTTTGGACGGTTTCTAAGAGCTTTAGGATAGCTCAAAATAGTCCATAAGGATATCTATGGAATGGATTTGGATAGCCTTAAGTGAAGATTATCCAATTAGGGTTTAGGGTGAAACCCTTAAGGAGTCTAAAGGTATAAATAGGCCCTTGGGGTGTGGAATTCGTGTACAAGCTTTCAGAACCTAAAGAAAGGAACCTCTGGCCGAATTCCATCCCCTCTCCTCTCTCCTAAATCATCTTGCTTGCTATTGGTGTTTGTGAACCATCAGAGGAGTGACAATTGTGACTCTAGAAGCTCCAAGACAAGAAGATCAACAAGGAACTCAAAGGTATGATTCTAGATCTGTATTAATGTTATTGTTTAACCTAATTAGCCATTAGAAGTCTTGGATTCAAAAGCATGTTTGATAGAAAGCCTAGATCCAAGCAATAGGGTTTTGCATGCGCACATAGGAAAGTTCTTATGGCTAAAACCCAACAATAATCTCTACGGGGTCCATTATACCATATACACGGACCACTAGGGTCTGAGACACATCATGGATCATCTGAACCTGAACATGAGGCAACGCAGGTGGCTGGACGTAGTCAAGGATTATGATTGCGAGATCCTTTACCATCCGGGTAAAGCGAATGTGGTTATGGATGCCCTGAGCCGCAAGTTGACTGGATCTTTTATTCCAGCGGCATGTATGAGGATATCAATAGAATCTCCACTTATGAGCTTGATCATGTAAGCTCAGGCCGAGGGTGTGCGATAGGAGAACCGGAGTTGGAGAGGATTAGGGGCGAGATCACCAGATTCGTGCAGGATAGTCGGGGATTGTTGACCTGTTGTGGTCAGGTATGGGTTTCAATGTCTGGTGGGTTCAGATAGATTGTACTGGAGGAGGCTCATAAGCCTCGCTTCTCTATTCACCCGGGGTCCACCTAGATGTACCGAGATTTGAGACAGAGCTACTAGTGATCGTGCATGAAGAGAGATATGGCATTGTATGTCGAGAGGTGCCTGACCTGTAGGATGGTCAAGGTCAACCATCAGAGGCCACATTGCAAGCTGCAGCCTTTGGAGGTTCCTATGTTGAAATGGGAGCATATCACGATGGACTTCATAACCAAATTGCCGATAACGACAAAGAGCTTCGACGCTATATGGGATATCGTGGATCGATTGACCAAGAGTGCCCATTTTCTGCCCATTCGGGAGAGCTCAACGGCTGAGAAGTTAGCCGATATGTATATCCGTACGATTGTTGGTCGCCACGGGGAATCGGTCTTGATTGTCTCAGACCGCGATGTTCAATTCACCTCCCATTTATGGCAGAAGTTCCACAAGGAACTGGGCATGTGACTAATTTTCAATACAGCTTATCATCCGCAGACAAACGGTTATAGTGAGTGGACCATACAGACCCTCGAGGATATGTTGAGGGCCTGCGTTAGTAACTTTGGTAGGAGATAGGATTCTTACCTACCACTTGCAAAGTTCTCCTACAAAAACAACTTTCATTCCAGTATTGATGCTCCACCATTTGTGCTGTTGTATGGACGGAGATGTCACACCCCAGTCTGTTGGGGTGAGTTTGGTCACAAGGTGACGGGTCGAACCGAGGTAGTTCTGAAAACTACCGAGAGGATTCAGCAAATCAGGCAGTGGATGCAAACTGGTCAGAGTCGATAGAAGAGTTACACTGATCAATGCCGATCTGAGTTAGAGTTTCAGGTTGGTGACATGGTGCTAATGCAGGTCTCACCTAAGAAGGGTGTGATTCGCTTCAGAAAAAGGGGAGAGTTGGTTCCCCGATACAAATGTCCTTTTCGGGTTATAGCTAGGGTTGGCAAGGTGGCATATAAACTGAATCTTCCGGAGAAGCTCAAACAGATTCTCAACACTTTTCACATCTCGCAATTGCGAAAGTGCATATTAGATGAGGATGCAGTCGTGTCATTAGATGACATTCAGGTAGACGAGCACCTAAACTATGTCGACGGGCCTATAGATATATTGGAGAGAAAAGTGAAGGTCCTGAGGAACAAGGAAGTACCTTTGGTGAAGGCATAATGGTAGCATCGAAGGGGTTCCGAGTGGACCTGGGAGCCAGAGGCTGAGATGCAGGAGCATTATCCAGAGTTGTTTACTGCTGCAGACTTCGAGGAAAAATTCTAGGTCAAGTAGGGGAGAGCTGTAACATCCTGGGATTTGCAGGTATTTTCAAATTCTCCCTTTTCTTTTTATTTTGTCATTTTTAGTCCTTGGGGGTGGAAGGGTGAAAGCATGAGATGCCACAGGCTAAAGTTGCAACTTTGGGATCAAGAGGAGTACGCTAAGCGTACATAAGGGTACGCTGAGTGTACTAGGCGAGCCCTAGTATACTGGGAATACACTTATGTACGTTGTGCGTACTCACATCAGATGGAAACCCTAATATTTAGGGTTTGGGTGGTATATAAGTGCCCTTATTAGCACATAACCCTCTATCATTTTAGCCTCCATAGTCTTGAGCCGTTTTCCCTAAACCTTAGCCTCTCTCGAGTGTGTGAGCTAAAAGTGTGTGTTTTGAGTAGTCAAAGAAGAAGGAGTTGCATCAAGGAGTTAGAGAAGGAAGTCAAACTTGAAGATATAAGGTCATCTTGTTCTCTAGAAGCTCCAGGAGTTTGGGATTTTGGTGAGTCAGCAGTCGAGGGTTTTCAGCTCAGTTCGGCATTATGAGGTGAGTTTCACTCACTATACTAATAGGGTTGAAGGCACCAATGCCGACCCTTTTTGGATTGTTATCCTGATTATCGCATGATGATATGCTTGTATCCTAGTATATAAGATGATGCTATTTTTAGTGACATGTTAGGTTGGTATCCTGGTATATAGGATGATGTTATGATTAGTGATCTGTTAGATCGGTTTGACTATTTGTACATGCTAACATTGGTTATCTATGTGTTGACTGTATGTGTGGGGGTGAGTTGAGTTAGTCCTGCTTTGTGTTGAAGGCCAACATACCTAGGCGGCTGGATAGACTAAAGGCCTAATGGGGCATACCTGTCAGGTCGAATGCCCGGAGAAAGGTCCAGAGAGGTTGAAGGCATGGTAGGGTGGACAGACATGCTAAAGGCTTTGAGAGTGGGCCAGACTGACTAAAGGCCCGGTGAGAGTGTTCAAGTCATACTACAGACTCTATATGCATGTTGTTTGTTATGCTATTGTTTTGGTTGTACGGCGTTGGTATTTTAGGGGAACTCACTAAGCTTCGGGCTCCCATTTTTCGATTTTGTTTCAGGTACTTCGGATGATCGCGGGAAGGAGAAGTCTTGATCATGGATCTCCTCACATTTTATGATTTTGATTATTGGTATACACTAATATGAAACTATTTTGAAAACATTTTGTAATAAATAATGGTTTTTGGATGCTTGAAAAGGTTTTAAATTTTCATGAATTTTATGGATGTTACACAAAAGGAATTACAGTGTAATAATATATACCTGTTGGTGTTATAAATGTTGTGCCTTCTTGATCGGATGGTTCCATTTGGATTTGTTGGAATCCTGTCGAAGCATCCATGAAGGTTAAGAGTTTGAGGCCAACCGTTGCATCTATTATTTTTCTCTTGATTATATATATATATATATATATATATATATATATATATATATATATATATATATATATATGTGTGTGTGTGTGTGTATATATATATATATATATATTGCCTTGATAGCTTTTAGAGTCTAGGTAAGCAGTATCTCTCGGTTAGTTCTATGTTATTGTCTGGGTTATATCATCCAAAAAAATTATATGTTGTTTTGCATGCCAAGAGTCATTAGTGGGTCGTATTTCGCTAAGCGAGATTCAGTTTCTTGGGAGATTGTTCCAGTTCTTTGTTAGGTTTAATTTATGGATTTTGATTGAGGGATATTTACGCGAATCATAAGGATTAGCTCTTCAGTGAAGTTTGAGTGTGGGCGTGATAGTAGTGTTCAGGTAGGATTAGCAATTGTCTTCGATATGACCTTTGGATCCAATCATGTTCGTTTCTAGCAAGAAGGTGTGGGTGGCAACCACATGACCTCTCTTGGTCACTAGAAGTGCCAAGAGAATTTATAAAAATAAGGGTTGAAGATAGTTAGAATTCAGAGATTCTGCGAAGGAAGGGGAGTTGGGGTGAAGATTTGCCAGTTCAGAGCAAGGGTTATGGTCTTTAGTCACCACCATAAAGGACTTAAGTATTTGGTGCGGTATCATGGGAAGTGATTGGGGTTATCGGGTTGCTGGGATTTCGAGGAGTATTTATCTAGATTTTAGGAGTTGGGCGATCATCGAGATCGGTTAGTAATGAATGCTAGTTTTGGTATGCGCAGCTCATCAGCGGTTAATGTTATATGAAGGTAAGATGGGTTGGGAATCCATCAAAATTTGTGGGATGAGATAGCTTCGACGAATCCAAGTGGGGGAGAATCGTTCAGAATTCTGGGAGTTAGATCGGGTATGGAACTAGGGTAAGTTTCAACTCCTAGTCAGAAGGACAGATGAATCAAGTGGCCATCTGGACTCGAGTTATGTAAGTGGGAGTTCGGGAAACTTCCACCAGCTAGTCGCATCTTCTGTGTGACGTATAGCAGGCTTATGGATGGATCCAGGTTGAGGGTGTGTTAGAGCCTCGCATCCTGTTATTGTTAATGAAGGTGTTGGGGTTCGAAGAATGACCCGAACACCTTATTAGAATTTAGTAAGATGCGGGTTTGATTCAGGAAGATTGGGGTTGAGATGATATATGTTTGGTAAGATCATGGGTGGTAACCATGGCTAGCTAGACGTGTTGTAAGACTATAGTATGGCCGCAACCTTCACTAGATTCGCAGATTAGATGGAAGTGTTGTTAATCTACAATGGGATTGTAGCCTTCATCGGTTTGAGGTAGACTATCGTTAAGGTTGTCATGAGTATAAAGTAGGATCAGTTCGTGCCTTGGGTAAGATGGATAGGATTCTCGGAGGGCATTTCTATGTTTTAGGAGGATGACCCTTGGAGTCTGAGGCGGGGTTGGGCCTGTGTAGCTCGAGCTGGGTGGGACCTATGGGTATGGCACACTCCGTGGTATAGACTGGGTGGGACCCGTGGGCAAGGCCTGTATGATTACGACAATGCAAGTGGGACCTGGTAGAGACCGTTGGGTCAAGGTATTGGATCTTGGTTTTTGTAGGAATTATTATGTGGTCAGTGAGAGGCACAGAGTGATGCTTAGGCTAGGGTAGCCTTGTTAATTGGACTCTTCAGAACCTGGTGGTCGGATTAGGTGTGAGACTGGCTGTCTTAGCGGTAGCTGGGGATCTTTATATCAAGGTGTAGTAAAGGGTTTTCGTGAATCAGAAGATTTTGGCTGAAATACGGGTGTTAATCCTTGGATGTCCGATTGCAAATTATATACCGAGTTGAGTTGGATTTGGTGGGAACTCGCATTGAGAATCGTGAGTGTTTATGTGCAAAGGACTTTATTTTAGTAAGAAACGAATTAAGGAATCTATATGCCAAGGGCATCAGCTGATGGGATCAGCGTAAAAGGGATGTTTTTGGTTCTGGTGGTAGGAAGAGCCCGTGTTATTGTGTTTTGGAATGATTATATCTATGTGTGGGATGGGAAACTTTAGAACTTTAGAATTATAGCAGAATCGTATCAGGTCAGCAATTAAGGAAGCATCGACTTGTTCAACACTAGAAGGTTTAACTCACATATTATATATCGTTTTTCTTTATATTCATGGAATCGTTATCATCAGGATGAGCCTTTCTCGAAGGAATATCTAATCCATTTATTCAAGTGAAAAGTTTTGGCATCAGCAAATGGTCTGTGATTCTATTTTTTAGTGGGAACCTCAAGTAATCAAAAGTTGTGTAGTAAGGTTTGGAGAGCCCTCTAGGGTTGGGTTTGGTTGCCTTTGGGAAGGTTGTTGTATGCTTGGGGTTGTGATTGGATTGTCCAGGCTGTCTGGCTTGCCTAGGATGGTAAGGAATGATTTCGTGGAATTTGAAAAGTTGCAATGGCAACACCGCAAGGATTCATTGTGGACTTGGGATCTAGAAGATGAGATGAGGGAGCACTATCCTGAGTTATTTGAGGCAATGGACTTCAAGGAAAAATTCTGATTCAAGTGGGGGACAATTATAATGCTTGAATTGGTATGTTTCCTTTCTACCCCTGTGATTTTGAATATTTCATTTTTGGTCCTTAAGGTTAGTATGAAGGGCGTACCATAGGGTACACTTAGCATACTAGTTGAGAAGCTAGTACGCGGGGCGTACAACATGTGTACACTTAGCGAACTAATGGGGAGAATGGATCGTGGGTTCGAACCTCGTACGTTGGGTGTATAATGGGTTTAATGAAACTTTGTTGGGGCGTACCACATGTGTACACTTAGAAAACTAATAGGGAGAATGGATCACCTTAAGTCCCCAATAGTTGGCCTCTGTGCTAGCCTTCATTGTCCTAAAACTATAATAGCATCCTTGAGTGTTCTTGACCTTTTGGGGTGTATCTTTGGTTAGATGGTTCCTTAGGTAGAAGAAGGAATTGGTGAAGAAGCTTTGTTGGAGCTTGAACTTGTGGATACAGAGATTAGGCACTGCCTCTGTTGCAAGACGGTATAAATCCTCAACCTTGATCTTCGTATGCTTAAATCTCTTCATGTTATGGTTTTATGCTTTTTGGTCCCTTTTGGGTTAGTTTGGTGAGTTAAAGTCATTTATGGGGTTTGTCCTTTTTCTGGGCCTATTAAGAGTTTCTTAAGCATAAAGGTGCAAACTTTATGTAACGCGCGACTCTCATGTGATAATTTTATGGTTTTAATTTTCATAAATTACAAGGTCTACTCGACGAGTTGAATGCCCTGACTCGTCGAGTAGAAGCGGATTGGGCCACGTGTTTAAGTGACCTATTCCCCGAGTCCATGATAAGACTCGACAAGTAGGAGCTGGAGGATGAAACCCTACTTTTCGGGGTTTTTCACCCTATTTAAAGGATCATAAGCCTCCTTTAGTCCACTTACAGCCTCTTAAGAGTCCAACAATCCCTAATACGTGTGTGTGCTTCATTCTTATGTGTTTCAAGCTTTGGAAGGTAGATATTAGTAAGGAGAGCTTGGAGAGCAAGTGGCTAGAAGCAAGAAACATGTGGGGATCTGAAATCTACCTCAGTTAGCATCTTTTGGAAGGTATCAAGTCGTTTCCTTGACCTCATTTCATTCTAGATCTCATTGGGTTAAAGATTTGGGATTTGCTAGCATATGAAGAAGTTATTCTTGGGTATGAGTTAAGATCTGAAGTTGTAACTTCATATTTGAACTCTCTTTGGTCTCTAAGTCCATAAAGCTTTCAACTTTAGCAAATATTAGCATCTCCTTAAGTGTAAAACTCCATTGCAAGCTTGGTTTTGACATTATGATCCTTGCATGCACGTAAAGTTTGCAACTTTACGTGATAAACATGCCTTGGGAAGCAGGATCTACAATATGGGACCTTAAAATTGCTTAAAAAACATCTGGATGGATAATGGAGTGAAGGGACTCAATGAGTTTCATGGTCAACTAGGCGATTCCGATGAAGATTGTGGTGCAACGACTTCTGCATGGACTCCGCGAGTCAATGGGGTGACTCGGTGAGTCAACTTGGTTTTTCCCGACATTTGGACACGCTTGGACTCGGCGAGTTGCAGGGAAACTCGACAAGTCAGTGAGGGGTTTTCACGACTACTCGAGTTCTGGAAGGACTCAACGAGTCAGTGACTACACTCGGCGAGTCGGGTCAACATGGATTGTTGACCTTGATCATTGACTTTGATTTTGTTATCTGACTTCTGGGGCATTTTGGGAAGTTGGAAATTCATGAGTATGGTTCTATGGTGAATATAGGTGGAGGAGTTTGTGGCAGTAATCCGAGAGTTTGAGCTTATCGTTCGAGTCAACAGGGTGAGGTGAGTTATCCTCACTATACTTAAGGGTATAAGGTGTTGGGTTTTGAGCATTCTAACACTCCTAAGTGTACATGCAACCCTAAATACCTTGGATCTATGTTTTCTCTATTATACATGCAAATATGAGCATCCAAGGTATTATCCTAATCTAGCATACAAAACAATCAATATAACAAGATAGAATACATACCTCTTTGATGTAGAATGTCTTCATGAAGCTTGAGTGCCTAGTGCCTCAAGTGTGACACCTCAAATGGTTCACACAACACCATAAGCACTTGGAATAACTTATAGAGAAATTAGAACACTTCATGAAATCGTGTAGCCCTCATACATACACATAGTGTTAGTCATCGTCACGATTTCTTGAGCCATGGGTTTCTTTTATATGGTGGCTATTAGGGTTACACCATGTAACTCATGACTTTACCCATTCCTTATGCTCCATGGGTTTTAACCTCCATGGAGTATCCATGGGTCACCCCATGGACTTAGTCCAACATAAGGAATCTTGGATCACAAGCCCACATATATAAGAATGAATGATTTACACAATCAACCCATATATTTAATTAGTCTTCTTTTGATCACTTAATTAATTCTAGATTAATTCTTGATCAATACTAATTAAATAATCTCATTATTCTTATTATAATATACTAGAACTTATAATATATTAATAACCGTAAGTGTCTTATTTCTCTCATTATAGTCTATCCAAGTGCATGATGCCATGCAACCCAAATGGACCATGCCAGGTCGGGTCAAGTCTTACCAATTATAGTTATGGACTTAGACATTAATCCAACAGTCTCCCACTTGGATAAGTCTAAAACTATTATTGCGTATGACTTCAGGAACCAACTGGCAATCGTAGCTCTCAAAAGCTTCTGTCGAACTCTGACCTTGTAGATGAACTCTGATCTTTGTCAATGACTTGTCCATTAGATAAGGGATCATATATTCCTCCATTCTAGATATCATATGGACTGAGACATGGATTATAATCATTCTCTCTGTCCATTAGTTGTTTCCCGATTTCCGATTTATGACGACTGACTAATTGAACAAATCAAATCAGTCCTGGCCCGGCCGAGCACTTCCATTTGTCATCATCAAATCATCGAGGGGCCTACAGATATCGCTTTCATCCCGAAGGTAAAAGGAATGGATAAACTTCGACTCATATGGCTTGTTCTACTACTTGTTGAATCATACACAAAGACACGTTTTATAACATCGAGTTACCAATGCGGTTTCGTGTAATCAATGTACTATCAACTCATAGTAACAACTCATATCTCTAGGTTTGAAGAATATAAGATATTATCGTCTCATGATCACTCGTGATAAAACCCATGAAGTGATTCCAATGAGCGCGGGTTGAATCCAATACTCAGAACTTATGAGCACTCATGAGTGTTGTAGCCCTTTGTCCAACAACTTAGACCTCTACAAGCCTACCCATGACAGTCTTAATTCATATCTACTTCCAACATATGACCGACTGTGGATGGTTTGAATAACTTAGTCATTCCGGAAGAATAACCTAGTTTATTCGGGAAGTCAAAACATGCAAAGTGAAACACAATAATAATTGAATCCAATATGGTCTCAGAACTTATGAATATAAATAAAACTCCTTTTATTTATCACCATATGATTACACATTATTCATTGTATATTGTTTCAGCTATCAACATTATTCTTGAATTTAAAACAATAGTTGTCCCATGCTCCAAGCATGCACACTATGTTTTCTAAACAATAGTCATGCCATACACCAAGTATGCATAATATGTTTGACTATGATCTTTATTTTGTGAACTAGATCAAATGAACATAACTTCAATGATTCTCTTTTCACACTCCCAAAACCTTACTGCAAACGCAAGAATTCCAAATTCATGTCATTTACTGAAATCTGTTAGATTCTAAACTTATATGCATCGATCCTCTTGTAATGATTATGCACAAAGTCAGAAAGACTTAACAACAATCATTACAGAGCATTCCAAAGGAGATCAAGTCCTTGGAACCATCCTTCTTGCATTAAGTTTCCTTAATCTTACACAGATTGAAAATTCTAACTTTGAAACATTTCCAGATTCCATTTCGACTATCACTTCTGAACAAGAGTTGCCTCCTTACAGATTATGTCAATATGGTCCTTCCAGAATTATCACTATACTTCCAATTGTCCTTGAGAAACCAATCTTTGGTAAACCTTAGATTGTCCTCGACAATTGTTTAATCGTTTTTAGTCATATCCAGTTCTAAACCTTTTCCATTCTTAACGCCCCAGGCATTTGGAAAATTTTAGAAAAGATGAATATAGCACATGTATTAGAAAGGATGAATATAGCACATGTAGTCGGTCCTATATCCGAAGCATATGGGACACGATTCATGATGTCTCACATAAAGACTAAACCAGTCTTTTGCTATAACATTTCCATTTCAATTTGCCAAGTTCTCATAATTCAGATTATGAAAAGGGATGCCGTAATCATAATCGAATTTAAGAACGCAAATAATGGACCCATATACAGAATTTCCTTATGTTGAGCCATTCCAACATGAAATTCATATATATCCTTGACTAAATGATTAAAACCTCACGATCTAAGCTTATAGATTTGAGATGAAGTATAATTTCCTCTCCCTTAATTATAGCAAAACAACTTTTTCCTAGTTGAAACCTTTTTGTTTTCTATAATTAACATTGCTAGCTTGCAATACTTATCGTAATTATCATGCTCCCACTAACATGATGATTATTAGCATAACACTTATGCTCCCACTAGCTTTGACATATACTCAGAAAGCTCGACTTCTAGAAATCAATACTTTATTGACTTTCTTACCGAAGTTCAGATTTCTGATACTAGATTGTTTTGATAAGACTTTATCAAAAACATACACCTTCCTTAGATAGCTTGTGGGTGTGTCAAAACAATTTTAAGAACTATGAAAAGGGATGCCGTAATCATAGTCTTGATCGTTTTGACCTTTGCCATTTCTCACAAGTCCAAGTTAGTGTGCCGGTAAACCACACACGCTCCACTAACGACTTTGAGATCACAATTGCTATCTAGCTAAAATCTACTTAGTGGAAGTGTTTCCTCACCATCATTTTTCATGAATCGGAGAGAAACCTTATGACACTTAGATTTAATGGTGTATGAGTTCCTACCCATATGAATTTGTCAAAACCATAATCACAAGACAAGGATAATGTCAAATCCAAAACCATATGGATTGAACTCAATCTTAATTTCTTGCCACCTGGTAGCTCAAGGGCCTACCATTGCTTCCAAGTTGTTGTGCAACACATTGAGAACTCTAAGAACTCATATGCAAAGCCAACTCTAACTGGAATGGGCACAGAATATGTCAACACGATAGGTTATAAACCTTAAGAAGTGTGCTAGTTAAGAACTTTAGGTTTCATTCTTGATTAGTTCTTGAGAATTTCAAGACCTTTAAGACTCCCACTATCCTCTTGACCTATAAGACTTCCTTGTCAAACATCCAAGAGATAGTGTGGATTCTAATCAAGACAAACACTTCACACAATTGGCCTTAGTTGGTCTTTGTTTTATCCAAAACATCACAACTTACCAATTTCAAATGTACAAGAGTAGAAAACTTTTACTCTTACATTTGATAAGTGTTTTTAAACCTTCTTAAAGACATGTCACTCAAATTACAATCTTGGAGTATGACTCTAAGACTTGTATTGGAACGAAGTATGACTCATCTTCTTGATTTAACCATTTCAACAATTTCAAGATCCCTTCTTCTTAGTCATAAGAATGCACTAAGACTTCCTTAGAGAACTGATTTTGATATGGTTTCTTAATCATTAAGATGATCACAAAACTGATACTAAAGTACTCTCCCATCTTTTCAGATTTGAGAGACTTTTATCCTTCTGCCTAATTTGATTCTTCTTATTCACTCTGCCATACGTTGGAACCTTTTCCAATGTCTCAGAGTTATACTTACGCTTGTAAGTATAACCATATTTACTAAGCTTTTAGTAAACTATGACGAATAGCCTTATATCTTTTGTGGTGGACTTAATCAGTGCACAAGACTATGTACTCGATCCCTTAGTCCATTACTTGACTCACACATCCATGTGAATAAGTAACTAGTCTTAATTTTTTTTCAAATACTTGAAAGTTCTCATTTATCATGCTATACAACTCGCATGATTCCAAGTTCCGGTCCAATTGAGACTTGGATGATGAGAATCTTTCCTTATTTGGTAAATTTAGACATTACCACAAATGAAAGAATCAATTTCATATTTCCACTTTTGCTATTAATGGAATCATATAAGCAACAATTTTTCCTCAAATGCCATTGTAAGGATATTTTAAAATAAATAAAATCAAAAATTTTCTTTTATTTTAAAACTATGCGGAAAAACATATCCTTACAATCCATATGAAAATTTGTTGTTATCTATTCCTTAGCAATATCTCATAACTCCTAAGAAGTAGCTCAAGAATCCGATCTTCAAACTACGTGATAGAAATCCATCTATGCGATCAGATTCAGCATATTCTTTCTTTAAGTTCCTTTACTTTTCTTTGATTCTTAAAACATTACCATGTGACCCAGTCACAACATGTATCAGGAATCTCAGAATAGAAACTTAACAGAGTTAGATTTGTGGACTTTTACCTGAAGTAGAGTCAATCTTATTGACTTTAACATCCTTAGGTAAATCAGGCAGCTTCGCAACCAATGCCCCTTCCTTTGGCAATATAAACATATGGACCCTTTGATAATGGTACACGAGACTATCACAGACTTAGACTTTTCTCTTTACCATTTGGTCAACCGAGTTGACTATGGCCGATCCCTTTCCATTGGGAAGAGAATGCTGTTTCTGTATTTCCAGTGTCACCATTGTCAATGTCCATAAAGTTTCAGGAAGTTGATCTTAACAATAGATAAGATCATTAAGGGTCTTGTCATAGTCTATTTCATAGGTGTCCCAAAGGAACTCACTATGTAACTTAGAAAGTGATTGAACCACCAACTTTCTCAAGACTTTGACACCCTTCTCTTCCGGCTTGTCAATATGTGACTACATCTCCAAGATGTGATCACACCTAGACCTTACCTTGCCAATAGGGCTTGAATGACCTTGAACTTTTCAAGAACTTGTGGGGTAGGGAGAATAATTGGAGGAGGAGAAAGAAGTATGATATCCATGGGACATCATCTTCATTAGGAAAGCTTGTTTCAAGATATTTGGGAAGATCATAAATGTCTAAACCAGACATGTTTTGGGAGATATTCAAGATAGTTGATTTTAAAGTCCTTAATATGACACCCAATATGAAATATTAAGGCTAGGACCCAACAAACTATTTTATAACTTAGAAGAGGTATGCCGTAATCCAAGCTATAAAACAATTCGAAGGTAGGTGAATGACGATTCACCAATTTCCACCAAGATAAACGAAATGTATTATTAGGTTTTAATTGGTTTTGAAACTCCTAGATCTTTTGAGATTCATTGAACTGTTCAATGGCATGTTTCAATCTCGAGTGTGCCCTTCAGGTTTTGTGACTGGGATGCCGAGGATCACAAAACAAGGTGTGAAGTAACCATGCAAATTACTGGGTACCCTTAAGTGTTTATCCCTCAATCGATGTGCCGGTTAACCACACACGCTCCATCGATACTATGATAAACATTAAGTTACCCTTTGCCTACCTTGTTAAATACGAGTTAGTGTGCCGGTTAACCACACGCGCTCCACTAACCGACTCAAACAAAGTGCAAAGTGTAATTTCGTGGATTAGCACCTTATTCACATTTTTCTAAGTAACTAAGATTGGGTATTATTAAAAGTTTAGTTACTTAGTATTTATCATTAATACTTTTAATGAAGGGAGAATTATAGTCATGTCAAACCCGTTCGGCTAACGACCCTCCACCAGTCAAGCGAGCGGTGGGTGAGAGTGAACACCCATTAAGTTGCCATTTTATAGGTAACAACCTTATACCCACCTTATAGACCGGCTTCGTGAATGAGGCGTACTAGCGGTAAGACCGACTTTACTCTTATACATATAAATATTATTAACTTATAATATTATAAAGTATAAGGGTTGAATTTTAACTTTTAAAATTCTAAGGGCTAACTTGGAATTAAAGTATTCATAAGAGAAAACTTTACAAATTCCAAAACTTGAGGGCAAGTTTTGAAACTATTCAAAACTAATTAATTCCATAACTTATGTATTTAAAGTAGTTTTAATCCAAAAACTCTTCAAGTTCCATAACTTGTGGACAAATTATGGAAGACTTTAAACTAATAAAGAATTAATCTTTTCTTTATTTTATAACTTATGGAATTAATTAAGGTTACATATTTTATTTATTTATTTATTAATGAAGTGACTCTTGAACCTCCATAACTTAAGGACAAGACTCTTCATCCTTTTTGTAACCTTTGCCAACTTTATGAGTTTTATGAGTCTTTAATGTGACTCTTCATGTAACTTAAGGATAAGTTACACAAACACATTTTATACTCAACTCTTAGATTAATTTGGATTGAAAACAATTTTTTTACTCAACTTTTCTATTAATCTAAGCAACTCATAAGAACAAGATAATTCAAATCAAACTTTTTCATGTAATTAGTCTAACCTTTAAACTAATACAAAACATGAATCTATTGACAATTATCTTGAAAATGGATTAGCATGAACATTACCACATTTAAAAACAAGTTTATAAGTTCAAAACACCTTAGGGTAATGTTCCTAGTCCATTTCTAGCCAAAAACCTCGAAGATATGCTGTCTGGGGTCCAACTCGTCGAGTGCATGAACTCAACTCGGCGAGTTGGATGCATTTTGCCTTGGACTCGTCGAGTCCCTACATGGACTCGGCGAGTCAGCTGGGTTGACAGCATCAAAACTCGATTTTCAGCTTCTATTGCAGGTATAACAAGAAAACAAGCCTAGGCTCTGATACCACTGTTGGGTTTTGAGCATTCTAACACTCCTAAGTGTACATGCAACCCTAAATACCTTGGATCTATGTTTTCTCTATTATACATGCAAATATGAGCATCCAAGGTATTATCCTAATCTAGCATACAAAACAATCAATATAACAAGATAGAATACATACCTCTTTGATGTAGAATGTCTTCATGAAGCTTGAGTGCCTAGTGCCTCAAGTGTGACACCTCAAATGGTTCACACAACACCATAAGCACTTGGAATAACTTATAGAGAAATTAGAACACTTCATGAAATCGTGTAGCCCTCATACATACACATAGTGTTAGTCATCGTCACGATTTCTTGAGCCATGGGTTTCTTTTATATGGTGGCTATTAGGGTTACACCATGTAACTCATGACTTTACCCATTCCTTATGCTCCATGGGTTTTAACCTCCATGGAGTATCCATGGGTCACCCCATGGACTTAGTCCAACATAAGGAATCTTGGATCACAAGCCCACATATATAAGAATGAATGATTTACACAATCAACCCATATATTTAATTAGTCTTCTTTTGATCACTTAATTAATTCTAGATTAATTCTTGATCAATACTAATTAAATAATCTCATTATTCTTATTATTAATATACTAGAACTTATAATATATTAATAACCGTAAGTGTCTTATTTCTCTCATTATAGTCTATCCAAGTGCATGATACCATGCAACCCAAATGGACCATGCCGGGTCGGGTCAAGTCTTACCAATTATAGTTATGGACTTAGACATTAATCCAACATAAGGAACCAAGGCCGACCCTTTTAGATTGTTATCCTGATATGTTATGTTGTTATGATCTGTTAGATCGGTATCCTGGTAGATGGGATGTTATATGATGTTATGATCTGTTAGATCGGTATCCTGGTAGATTGGATGTTACATGTTGTTATGATCTGTTAGATCAGTATCCTGGTAGATAGGATGATATATGTTGTTATGATCCGTTAGATCAGTATCCTAGTAGATGGGATGTTATATGATGTTATGATTCGTTAGATCAGTATCCTGGTAGATAGGATGTCATGTGTTGCTATGATCCGTTAAATTAGTATCTTGGTAGCTAGAATGTTGTTATGTTGTCATGATCTGTTAGATCGGTTTGTCTGTCTATAGACTGTTATCTGTTATATGTACAGACGTTTGTTTGGCAGTTGAGGTTTATCTGCTTTGTGCAAAAGCCAATAGACCTGGGCGTTCCAACCTATTAGTTGTGGGCCGTGAGTATGCCATCCCGAGGATGATTGGACTCATAGTATGTAATCATTCCAACCTGTTAGTTGTGGGCCTTGGGTATTCCATCCCGATGGATGATTGGACCCATAGTATGTCGGGATTCCAACTGGATGGTTGAGGGTCTGGGGTATTCCATCCCGATGGATGATTGGACCTATATTATGTTGTTTGTTATTATATGTGTATTGTTGTGTGTATGGGTATTTTGGGGGCAACCCACTATGCTTTCGGGCTTACAGTTTCAGTTTATTCTTTCAGGTTCAGCAGATGGTTGCCGGAAGGCGAAGGCATGACCGTACACTTCCTTGATTGATGATTATGTTTTCTGGGAACTCTAATGCTTAACTAACTTGAAAACAAATTGTAATGACTGAATGGTTTTAAATGATTTAAAAAGTTTTAAATTAGCTCAAATTTTGTGGATGTTACACTTTATGGTGGTTTTGGTCTCATGCATGTCTTAAGTCACCTATTAAGCTATTTTGAGCTCAAGATCCCCATTAATCCATGCATGCACGTAAAGTTGGCAACATTACGTGATAAACCACCTTAAGGAAGTCAGATCTAAGTTTGGGACAGAGACTTAATTGATTAAGAGCTGGAAAATGGAAAGTTTGTCCAACAGGGGAGTGTGTAGGGCGTACAAGACCTAAAGCGAGTATGCTTAGCATACACGCTGAGTACACTCTGCATACTTAGCAGTGGGCTTCGGTGATGTGGGCTTCTCGGTATTGGGCCGTGTTAGACTTTGGGTTGTCTTGGGCCTTGTTAGGCCATCAGAATTCTATTGTTAGGCTATTGATATGTTAGTGGACTTTTGGTCGAAAGACCATGAAAGAGATTGGGGCTCAATTTGAAAAATTAGGCCATAATTGGGTTTGGAGTGATTATTTCGGAATTTGGGCTTTTGGACAACTGGATTGGGCCTAGACTTTAGGCCAAGATGAGTAAAAGGTAAAAATGTCTTTTACCCTGGTTTAGACTTTTAGTATGAGTTGGGATCCAATTATTAATTGGATGTTATTTGTGACTGATAGCGTGAGGATTTTTAGTGGGCCAACAGCTAGAGAATTATATGTGAGATTCAACGGTGTGAAGTGAGTTTCCTCACCATGTTTAGCATGTCTAAGGCACCAATGTTAGCCCATGGGTTGTATGTAGGATGCTAGATATTTGTGTGACTCTTGCATGTGCATATGCTTGTACGCTTACTAGGTGGGGCCCAATGGTTATTTTATATGCTAGTATCTTGTTATGCTTATATGGTTAGTATGTGGGCGAGGCTCGTTATGCGAGTTTATGTGGGGCCGTTATACTCAGTGAGCAGGGGCTGTTATATATTCAGTGGGTGGGGCCCATTATGCGAGTGTGGGTGGAGCCCGATACAATCTTTGGGCGGGGCCCGTTATGTGTTTAGTTATATGTGGTATGTGGTATTTTGGGGAACTCACTAAGTTTTATGCTTATAATTTTCAATCATGTTGAAGGTACTTCTTGTTTCAAATGGTAGAGTTTCAGATGATTGCAGAGCACACACAAATCGATTCCGCATTTTGTGATTTACTCTGATAATAAGGATGTATTGATAAACTTCGATTACCTTGATTTTATGAAAATGATATGATTTACTGTTTTATTAATTTGAAAATGAAAGATTTTTCGGGTATTACTTTTGGGACGTTACAAATGGTCTCTTCAATTTACTCGATTCATTTGTATATACAATTGTTGCCTTATGGTACGACGTTTCCACTGCTTATCATGGTTTTTTTTCAACTATAAGCAAACATGAACTGTGAAATTTGAACCAGCCCAAAAAAAAAAAAAAAGTTTTTTCCTCGACACGTAGCAACGCGAGGGCATGCCCTCTAGTTTACATTAATTTTAGATGAGACTTTCCGTAGCTTTTTAAATGATTTATAGTAATTCTTTATTATTGTAATATGATTGCAAAAATAAGTTATAACTAGCCTAGATTTATTTTATTTTTTTAACTGATTTGATGTATGTTACAAAGCCTAGATTGTATTATTTGTCTTACATGTTGAATATAATTTGAAGTAAACATGAATTAGAATGAGTAAACATGTTTTATGATATAGTATTAACATTTTTCAGACATTTATGTTTTGATGATGTTATCGTATGAAACGAGAGCCATCAAAATGGTACAAATGATTTATGAAATGGAGCTTGAGATATAAATACAAGATTGTCCATCCAAATTGTATGTTAATTATAATGATTTAATATTGTAAAAAATAATTATAAATAAAAAAAATACCAAAATAATTGATTTGGGTATATATGATATTAATAAAAATTAGGAAGGGCAAATACGATATTTGTAGTTTAGGCCGATCAAATACGATATTTGTAGTTTAGACCGGGCAAATACGATATTTAAGTGTTTAGGAATGACATATACGAAATTTTCCTTTGAAAAACCTAAACTAAAAACAATACTTTCAAGAAATACAATAAAAAAAATATTCTTATATTGACATATATTTACCTTTTAGAGCATAAAAATATAAAGTTCGTTATACTCGTTTTTTTTTTTTTTTTTTAAATTTTATATATATATATATATATATATATATATATATATATATATATATATATATATATATATTAGGCTACCCCACACGTGAGCCTACGTGGCATATAGTCTCATATGTGAACACCGCCCCAAAAGGGTATAGTTGTCTTGTGGTTTGACTATCTTAACAGACGATATAGATCAATTTGAGTGGGAGATCACATTTGACCATTGGAATACAATGTTATGAAAGAAAAAAAAAATTGAGCAAAATCCGTTTACCTATAAATAACAAAAGTTATGTATATTTTTCACACTACAAACATATTCCTAAAAGATTAATAATTTTTTATCTTCAATTTATTCTTCTTCTTCATCCAATGATGATGATGATGATGATGATTTGTTTATGCACACATTCATGCTAGCGGCAAGTGAAATGTTGCGTCAAGAAGCCGAAAGTTCAAATGTCGAAAAGAGGACTAGAACTTCAATCAAGATGGATCGCAATGCGACAAACGAACTTCCGTTACATGATTACTTTGCCACTAATAGTTTATACGACTAAGAGAAATTCGAAGAATGTTTTCGTAATAGTAGAAAATTATTCCTATATATAGGTAGATATTTGATAGATAATTATGAGTTTTTTCAAATGAGATGAGATGCTAGTGGTAAACGTGGTTTTACCAAAAAAAAAAGTCAAAAATGCATTGTCGTACATCGATAAATGGCATCGGCATCACAACAGACACATCAGATGAGTATTTGAAAATGTTTGAGAGGATGGGTCAAGAGTGCACATATCTCTTTTATGAGCATGTTGTAGAGCTTTACGGCGATATATACTTGCGGAAACTGGCTAGAAGTGATGTCGAACAGTTGTATGTCGCACATTAAGCTAAATACGGTTTTTTGTTAATGCTTAATAGCAATGATTATACACATTAAGAGTGTGCAAATTGTCTCGGTACATGACGATGCCAATTAACGCGACATGATCATGGCATGCCGATTATAATACTTAAAGCAGTTGCTTCAAATGACGTATGGTTTTGACATGTATTCTTTGGTATGGTAGGGTCAAACAATGATTTGAATGTTCTTGGAGCATCTTCGATATTTTTCGACAGTTTGTAGGGTAAATCTCCAAACATGCCTTATGTTGTGAATGGAGATGAAAATAATTTTGGGTATTACCTTCGTCATGGAATACATCAAGAGTATGCTATATTTATCAAGGCATACTCATTTCCGAGTGATGAGAAACGAAAAATGTTCAAGTTAACACGGGAATCAGCAATGAAGGATGTGGAAAAGGCGTTTTGAGTCCTCAAAAGCAAGTGACACATAATCAAACATCAAACACAATCATGGTATAGGGCGAAATTAACAAAAGTAATGATTGCTTGTGTCATTTTATATAACATGATAATAGAAAAGAGGGTATGTCTACTTGTATGAATAGTCCGAACAATATACTCAATCTACCTGCATTAATACAAGTCAACAACCCAACACACTTCACCAGACTTTTGGCAAGACAAATAGAAAAATACATCACAATCTACAGCATGATTTGACTGAACACATAGGCAAAAACAATTATAACAGAACAAATGACAATGCAAATGACGACGAGGACGATGGCGACGAGTAGTAGTTTCCATCTTCTTGTTTAATTTCACTATTTTTTTATAAGTAATGTAGGTTTAAATTTTTATGTATTTTCAATTTGTAATATAGGTTTTTAATGTAATTTTTTTCTTAGTAAAATGTTTATTTAATTTTAAAAATTATGTTTGTTATTTAATTTAATGTAAAAAAAAAATATAGATGATGTGGAGTGGTGATCATTTCCAAAGATTAATGGTGTGGTAGTATGGAGGTAGTGAAGATGATGCGGTCCTAATGTATGCCACTTTTTTAGTAGACACGTAAGGCCTAAGGGAGTGGCCGCGGTTTCGTGTCGCAGTTTTGCCACTTGTACCGCGCACAACCCCCCATGACCACAGTCTCCTGCGGTTTAGGCCATAGTGTGGCGCTTTTTAGCCGTGCATTTGGTTTGGTTGATGGGGAAAGGACCATTGAACGGTCAAATTTTCGAACATTTCATATATATATATATATATATATATATATATATATATATATATATATATATAGATTCTTTCCTTTTTCTTTTCTTTCCTATAAATTATACTATACACTTCATTATTTAACAAAAAAAAAATCACCATTCTCTCTCAAAATTAATAGAAAGAAATTCACCGTTCTCTCTCAAAATGTTATATTCTTCATCTTCTGAAGAACTTCAAGTTATTTTTTATGCCGCTGTTGCGTGTCCTCAAATGACGAAACAAGCATATGATACTTTACGCAATAACACAGCTGAAAGTTCTCAACGGAGAACACGAAGATATATTTTCAGAAATCGTGAAGAAGCCAACCAACATTTGATACAAGACTACTTTCAAGAGAATACCACTTATCAAGAGTACTATTTTCGTTGACGCTTCAGAATGTTCAGACGTTTATATGAACGTATAGTTGAAGATGTAACGAGGGAGTGCAATTTTTTTCAACAACGTTATGATGCTAGAGGTACACCCGATTTCACCCCCTTACAAAAATGTGCGGCCGCACTTCGTTAGTTAGCATATGACATTACCACTGATGCGTTAGAAGAAAGTTTTAGGATGTCTGCTAGGACAGCACGAGACAGTGTCCACTATTTCTGCGAAACTGTGATTCAGTTTTATGGTCCAAAATATTTATGTAAACCTACATGTAATGACATCTTACAACTGCAAGCTCATCATGCTAGTGTGCATGGGTTTCCTAGAATGTTAAGAAGTTTAGATTGTCTCCATTGGGTATGGGAAATTTGCTCTACCTCATACTATGGGCAATTTACCCAAGGTGATCATGGTCACCCAATGGTCATACTTAAAACAGTTGCATCACAGGATCTGTGGATTTGGTATTTTTTTTTTGGTTTCCTGGTTCGATTAACGACATCAATGTTATATATTGTTCACCTATATTTAACAACATATATGATGAATCTGGTGTTTTGAAGTGAGTGGAACGCCATATAAGTATGATTATTATCTGGTCAATAGAATCTATCTGTAGTATGCTATGTTTGTTAAATCGTTTACGTGTCCACATGGTTCTAGATGAAAATAATTCAAGAGAGCTCAATAAAGAGCTAAGAAGTATGTCGAGCGTGCTTTTGGAACTCTTAAAAAATATTGGTTCGTATTGAAAAAACTAGCAATTTATTTTGTCAAGGAAAAACTTCAAGAAATCATGTATACATGTCTCATATTGCATAATATGATTATTGAAGACGAATGAAGAGCGATATGTGCGTTTGACGAGGAAGAAACCATATCCGAGACAAAACCAATAGAAATTGATGGCGAAGAGTATATGAACAGGAGAACAAATATACGTTGCACTGAAACAATTCACAATCTTCGCACAGATTTGGTGGAACACATTTACGGGATTCAACACATTAACTTTAATTTGGATCCATCAGATGACTCGGAAGATGAGTTCTCAGATAACGACTTTATGTAGTATGTTTTAGTTATTTTATTTGTGTTTTTTTTAAGTTTCTAGGATTTCTTTAATGTGATGTGTGGTTTTCTTTTGTAGTGCAATGTAATGTTTTTTTAATTATCAAATAATGAAAAGTTTTGTTTTTTATTAAAAAAGAAGTTTTATTAAATTAAAATAGTTTAAAAAAAAAAAAAAGAATAAGAAAAGTGTGGCACCACTCCCTGGATGTGGCAAGAAACCACACTTGTGTGGTAAAAAATAACGTGGCGCATATGTGACAGTGAAGAGAGTACGGTTTCGGTAACACCATTCCCTCGAGCCTAATAACTATATCTCTTAGCCTTGTGCATAGTCATATGGATCATTAGTGAACACATATTATCAGTGAATATAATGCTAGATTTTTTTTTTTAAGAATGCATGTCTATATGTAAAGTATAAAAATATACAAATTTTAGTATATTTGTTTTTCTTTTCTGAAAAAGAAAAACTCTAAGAATATAAATCGTTTCATATGTCTATAAATGAATTATAAATTTTCCTTTTTATTTTCGGTATTATGAAAAGTTATATCAATATTTATTCTAAAACAATATGCATATCAATTTAATATAAAAATAAAAGTTTTGAGACATCACTTTAACTACATTTAGGGTTGTAAACGAATCGAAGGAACACGAACGGTGCTTGTTCATGTTCGTTTGTTTAAGTTAAACGAACATATGAACGAACACGAACGGTTAAACGAACAAGTTTTCATGCTCATGTTCGTTCGTTTAACAAATTATATTATTCATGTTTGTTTGTTTATGTTCGTGAACATGCTAAACGAACATAAACAATATATATATATATATATATATATATATATATATATATATATATATATATATATATATATATATATATATATATATGAACAAAGATAAACAAACATATATAAACATAAATGAACATATAATATAGTAGTGTAATCAAACATAATTAAACATATATGAAGATAAAAGAAACTTATATGAACAAGCATAAACAAACGTAAACGAACAATATAAACGAACGTTTACGAACATAATTGAACCAATGAGAGCATTGTTCATGTTCGTTCGTTTAACTAAACGAACGAGAATTTATGTTCATGTTCGTTCATTTATTAAATAAATGAACATAAACGAACTTCCCGTCAAACGGTTCATGAACAGTTCGTTGAACGTTCAGTTCGTTTACAAACCTAACTACATTTTACATTTTGGATTTAACATCCCCCAACTTAGGATTGCATAACAAACAATTCACTTAGGCTAGAAGGAGTGATAACATTCCTAATACCTTACCACATAAAAAAAAATTGATGCTACATAAGCTGAAGGAAGTGGTACCATCAAAGTTGTAAGAAGATAAGGAATGGTAGTATGATATTTTAAATAGGTTTTATTTTGAAAAAGAAAAAGAAAAACATGAAAAAAAAAAACAACCAATAGTTTATGTGGTTAAAAGATAAACCGCCAATAAAATCAAAGCTTCATATCTCTCTCTCTCTCTCTCTCTCTCTCTCTCTATATATATATATATATATATATATATATATATATATATATATATATATATATATATATATATATATGCATGAAACGAGCTCTTTTTAACACATCCATTAGCACGTGCTAGTGGGTGGTGTTGGGCGAGCTTAACACTCCTTAGCAAGTGAGCTTAACATCTTCACTCCCTATAGCCTTATAATAAAGATACATTTGGAAGATATACAAGTAGATGCGACACAGAATCAGGAATTGTAGGGTCCTCAATCCCCGACACATCATGGAATCACCACCTTATCCTTGTCGAGGAATATAAATGCAATTTCAATGCTTCTAACAGGGTAACAGTTAAAACCTGAAAACTTATTATTAGGTCGACTTCGATGGACCTCTAAAATGGTTCTAAAACACCATTTTAGATGCCAATTTTACTTCAATCAACCTTTAAAGGTCATACAATTTTTTTGTTGATTGTTTTTAACACCAAATATAGAGGCAAATATAAAATCCTCTAAACAACACCATTTTAGTGAAATCACTAAAATAGTGGTAAATAATCATCATTTTAATGTTTATAGTTGGAGAAGCTCTTAACATGCATAAAATAAGTTTAATAAGTGATAGTCTTAATTGTAGCTAATAGTTTTGCTTTTCCTACAGACTAAACGTGGGATTGATTCCCCACCTTGAAATCTCACATTTATCCTACAACGTAATAATAACGTATATTCATTTCCATGTTTGATTTGGAAAAAGATATGTAGAAAAACATACCGAGCAACAATTGTGTGTTCTTATAAAGTTAAATGCTAATGGAACTTTGGATTATATCATTAACAACTTAATTATTAAACTAATCTCAATAATGAATGTTTTATTACTAGTTTAATGCAATAAAGCTATGAAAAATGACAAAAGAAACTATAGCCATTAGACTAATTTTGGAACTTTATATCACAAAACTAATTCACTAAAACCCAATACTTTAAATTAATAACATAAAGTAATTAGTTCTAAAACTTAAGCTTAATCACTAAAGTAAAACTAATAAGATAACGATTTCAGCAATTATTAATAATATTGCATAATATTACCTTAAAATCATAATATTAAAATGGAATATAACACCTACTATTTTTTCTTATATATTATATGTATTGAGTTTGGGGTTAGGATTGGATCAAGATCCCTATTTTTATGGGTGATTCATCATCCCCAGTCAATTAGGAAACGTCCTAATGATATAAGATCTAATATACGAGTTCTTTGTTGTGTCTAGGTGCTTTTTGCAAGTTCTTTTAGTGGATTGGTTACAATTTTATAAAATACTATTTAGTGATCATTCACCAATTAAGATTAACATCATGATAAGTTGAAAGTAAAATTCATCGAGATTTTAAATTAAGCCAATCATTGTAAGGCATTTGTTTTGATAATAGACATGGCATGAGGAAACACGGTCCAATAATAAGGATATGGGTCCCATTACTAATCTCTCGAGGGGTTGATATTGAAAAAATAGAATACTGGAGCATGGGTTTGTCTTTGGGCTTTAAGGGGAACCATGTGGGCCTGCTCTTTCTTATTCATCTTTTTGGAATGAGGTGCTATTTGTTTATTGTTATAGACTTGTACAATGTGAATCTATAAAGTAGAGAGTAGAGTTTATATTAAAAAATGATAAACTATATCATTATCATCATAATGATCCATGTCAACCATTAAGCTCCTGCACTCATTGTAGGGCTGGTCTACACTTCAGAGGTGTCTTAGATTGGATAAAATAGGATTTTTATCTTTTCTGTTTGGAATTATCCAATTTTTTGGTTGGAAATGATTGATTTCAAAAATTTTAGTAGATTGGATTGATCCATAGCTTTTTCCAAATCGTTTTTCGTATATCAAATAGAAATTATCTCATTTTTTTCCCGACTAAAGAACGGTTTAAGAACTTTGAATTTCTCGGTTAACAAAAGCAATTTGGCTTTTTTTTTTTTTTTGTTTTTTTTCCCTTTCATTTAAATATTTTACTTTAACAACAAAATCTAAAAACCAACCCATAATAATAATAATAATAATAATAATAATAATAATAAGAATAAGAATAAGGTTCATATTTGACATTTCTCAATCAATCCAAAAACATATGAATTACTTCTCTATGAGACTGGAAGGAGTGTGAGGGAAGCTTCCCTCACTTTTCGTGGATCATACCTCTTTTTCCTTCACTCTTCTTTCCCTCACCTAAAAACCAATGACTGGGTAGGAAGTCTTTTCCACATTTTTTTTATATTAAATAAAATATTTTTTTTTTGATTTATAATTTTTAAATTAATATCAAACATAAAATTTAATTAAAAATAAAAAGTATTTCATTAAGTAAAATAAAAATTACATTAACCCTAATATTTAAATAAGTAGAAAAAAACCGCAAAAAAAAACCGCAAAAAAAAAAAAAAAAAAAAAAAAAAAAAAAAAAAAAACCCTACAACATAGTAAAAATTATTAATTAATATCCTAGTTTTATTTAAACCTAGATACGTCACTCGGAATCATCGTCTTCGTCATCGCCTTGATCATATGCATTAGGGCTATAAACGAACTGAACGTTTGGCGAACCGTTCGTGAACTGTTCGATGGGAAGTTCGTTTATTTAATAAATGAACGAACATGAACAAAAATTATCGTTTGTTTAGTTAAATGAACGAACATGAACAATGGTCTCGTTCGTTCATTTATGTTCGTGAACGTTCGTTTATGATGTTCGTTTACGTTCGTTTGTTTAAGTTTATTTATATTCATTTATATTCAATTATTTTTTATTATATTGCTATGTTATATGTTCGTTTATGTTTATATATGTTCAATTGTGTTTTTTTTTATCTTTGTTCGTTTATGTTCGTTTAGCATGTTCACGGACATGAACAAAGTAATTTGTTAAATGAACGAACATGAACAAGAAAATCTCGTTCGTTTATCCGTTCGTGTTCGTTTGTTGTTCGACTAACTTAAACGAACGAACATGAACAAGACTTTGTTCATGTTTTGGTTTGTTTACAGCCCTAATCTGCATCATTCTCCCCAACGTCACTCTTGTCATCGAAATCTTCACTCTCGACGAACATATCAGAATCCTCGTCTGATTCGTCAAACAAATCATCATGAGATAACTCGTACGGGGGCTGAATATGAGCCTTATAAATGTGCTCCACCAAATCAGCACAAAGAGCCTGATGAATGTCGCGATTGTGTACTTCTCTTCTATTCACCCTATACTCTTGTGTAGGAATGAGAATTTGGCCCGAAAATTCAAACCGAACCGAACCGAATTAGACCCGAATAAGCAATTTGATTCGGTTTTCGGGTATCTATATAAGGCTTATTCGGTTTTTGGGTCATTCGGTCCGGGTTACCCGAATAAGGGCTTATTCGGTCCAAAAGGACCGAATCGAATATGAAAAGTCACATTTTTCCCCTTGCACGATTGCTTATTCGATCTTGGGTTCTATCAATCGTGACCGAAAATACCCACGTAATGTTTAATGTTTAACTTATATACTTATAGATAGATTTTTGGGTGTTTTGGATGTTTAATGTTTAGTGTTTAATATGTTCCTTAATAACTATATCTTAAGATTGTGGTGGTTGGATTTTACATTTTATATATCAAGAATAGTTAATCTGTATTATTTGTGTTTATTATAAGCTACAAAAGTCATACAAAATACAATATTTATAATCACATTATAAATGTTATTTGGGTTATTTAGCTCCTTAATCATCTTGTACATGTTATTTAGGTTATTCGGGCCGGAACCGAACCGAACCCAATAATACCCAAACCGAACCGAACCTGTATTACTTATTTTGTTCGGTTTTTGGTTTATACAATTACCCTTATTCGGTTTTCGGTTTATTCGGGTTCAGGTTGGTTCGGTTCGGTTCCGACCCGAATAACATCCCTACTCTTGTGTACCAATGGCTATTCCTTCGACATTTGGCAAAACTTCATTTTCGTTGTATCGGTATATCGTTCTTCCTTCGTCTTCAAGAATCATATTATGCAATATGATACATGCATACATTACGTGTTGTAACCTTTTCACCTCATATAACCTTGCCCCGACCGTTAGTACTTGTCAACGTCTCTTAAGTACACCAAATGCTCGCTCCACATCCTTCCTAGCTGACTCTTGCGCCTCTTTAAACTTTTTCCTTTTCGGTTCGTTAGGACATGTAAACGATTTCACAAAAATAGACAAGGGAGGATATATACCGTCAGTAAGATAGTATCCACGCTTATATGCTACCTCATTTTCGTGAAAAGGTACATCGTGTGGCTTTCCAAGGTAGATATCGTTGAATACAGGCGACTGGTCTAGCACATTGATGTCATTGTTTGCACCAGCCGGACCAAAGAATGCATGCCATATCCAAAGATCATGTGATGTGATAGCCTCTAGAATGATCGTTTGCTCTTTGTGGTCGCCTCTCATGTACTGACCACGCCATGCGTTGGGGCATAATGACCAACTCCAATGCATGCAATCGATACTACCTAGCATTCCAGGGAATCCATGTTTGCCTTCATGCACCGTATACAATTGGTGGATATCGTTGATAGTTGGTTTGCGCAAATATCGTTGCCCATAAACCAAACAGATCGTTTTGCAGAACTTGTACACAGACTCCCGCACGGTACGGTCTGACATCCTAAAATACTCGTCCCATTTGTCTGCGCTCATGCCGTATGCTAGCTGACGAATTGAAGCCATGCATTTTTGAATGGGAGAGAGACCTTTTTCCCCTTGCATCCATTTTCCATTCGAAATATGGAAAGCGGCCTTCCAAATCGCCAACAATACGTAAGAATAGTTCATTCCTCATCCGGAACCGACGTCGAAACTTTACAGCGTAGACGGCGTCATCTACAAAATAATCTTCTATAAGGCGATCGTGTCCGGCTTCGTGATTTCTACGTAACGGCGGCTTTCTTAGGTTAGGTCGTGCACGTGATGTTTCACCTAGTCGGTTTTGATAGTATGCAACCGTTTTCACCATGACGGAACCGATAAACTTATCCTCTTCTACCGCCGTCGAATTGAATGATAAAGATGATGACATTTTGAATAATATTTTTAAGAAAGAAATATATGTTATGGGTTAAAAAAATGATAAAATGTTTAAGTATTTATAGGTTAAGAAAAGGGAAGGAAATATATATATATATATATATATATATATATATATATATATATATATATATATATATATATATATATATATATATATATATATATATATCCGTTTGGAGTAAAAAAGAAAAAAAGTTGCATGGTTAGAAGAGAGAGAGAGAGAGAGAGAGAGAGAGAGAAGGACTCTCTTCCCGCCGCTCCTTTCCTGCACCCACGGTGCGGTGTGCATAAATACAGGAACTGATCGCGCGGTCTATTCCGTCCAGCCTGACAATTTAAACTGGTATCAAACTTATTTAATCACAAACAACTTTCAAGAAGATGTATTTGCAATTTGCAAACCCAATATATAATTATGACCAATTTGAAAGTAATACACGACAAATTCTTATCTGAACCCCCTGGAAGATGGATCGTTATCTTCACTATTAAGAAATGTGATCCATGATGAACGAGTCATTTATGGTCAATAAAATATACCTTTTACTCTTTAAGTTTTGGCCCTTCAGCTTCCATGATATTCATTCAAGTCCTTGTCTTCATCGCTTGCCAACTCCAGCCCTTGAACTTTAATCTTGTCAAGAGTATGCCTTTTTCTAAAACCCGATCTATAAAGTTAATCCTACAACATCATAAGAACTAAGTTATTAAGGGGTTGTTTGTTTTGCACTTACCGGGGTTGGTCAGAGCTGACTGCTGACTCGGTCAACCGTCAGCCCGTTTGATAATGTTAAGTTTGGCCGACTCGATCAACTATTGTTGACTAATATCTCTTACTCCGTCCATCATAATTTAGCAGCTAACCCAAAAAGGAGTTACTCCTTTGCCTATTATGCCCTTCGCCCTAAAAGAAAAAAACACGAGAACGCTGTTGCGCCTCATTCTCATTCTTCACAGTCCTTCTCGTTCTTCACAGTCCACCATCACAATTGTCGGCGACCTCCACACAACTTTCTACCGACGACATCCACAACATCGCAGGTATGCAATTATTTTCTTCCCCGTTTTTTTTCTTTGATGTGTATGAAATCCGATTTTTTTTCTAATGTATGAAATCAAATGATTTCTATATGAAATACGAATTTGTGATTGTGAAATCAGACCATGAGTATTTAATCTGATTTTTTTTTTTCTGGAATCAATTTTGTGTATGAAATCTGATTTTCTCTATATGAACTAATGTGTGCATTGGCGGGATGTCAAGTCCACCAAGCAAATTACACCATTTATTTGCAAATAAACGTAATATAATGGTAAAAAGGGGTTCGATCCTCAGGGAAATGGTTGTATTCAATCACCAATGCAATCTAATAGAACTAATGTGATAAACTAACTCACTACAATTAAACTAAAGGGGGTGGGGGGTTGTGATTGCTTGAAAACTAGAAGACTTGAATAACTAAAAAGCTTACAATTAAGCAAGATGGTAAGATGCTCAAATATTGGAGAGAATTGATCAACCAAGACAATTCAACACAATGAACATTTGTATGTTTATCATTACGATTCAATATGGAGCTTATCATTCATCCCAATTTGGTTATAGCAATCATGAAGCATGATATGTCAAGATTCCTCATAGATAGTATGGAGGTTGGGGAAGCCCACAACATACCTTCTTAATCAAAATCAAGGATTCAATTGAAGCAATTAAACCCAAGAAAGTTGAATAGCCTTAAGAACGAAGGAATCCCCAATTCCTAGAGGATGTTAATGCTTACACATCCATAAAGGAGTTATGATCCATAAGCTAGAGATTATTTTTACCATCATAAAGCCCTTGTTCTAAATAAATTCAATGACTCAATGCTAAGCCAAATAAATAAACCAACAATTGTTCATTCAAGTACCAAGCTCATGATATATGAACCATAATTATAAACATAAGATAAATGACAATCAAGCATGAATCTGTCAAAACCCAGAAATATCTAAGGGTTTTAGCCAAAGTTAACCAAAATAAAGAAACTAGCAACTCATGGCAACAAGATAACAATCACAAATGTGTTTTTGCATCAAGAAACTAACAATTACTTAGAAAGATGAGAAGAATGTGTATCGAGCTCTCAAAAATCACCTCCAATGCTCTCTAATGGTGGAAAATTGAAATATGAGTTGCTAGACCTAACCCCCAAAGTAAATCATGAGGAAAATGACCAAAATGCCCCAAAGTGTGCAGTTACGCGGGTACCCTCACAAGTGTTGTGCAACTGAGACTCCACCCTCGCAGGCGTTGTTGGAATGCTATTGGCTCTTTTTTCTCCACTACACCACCCTAATACTTAAGATTCCCTTGGTCCCCTCCACACCTCACATGATGCAAATTTGGCCAATCATCTTCAAGCTTCAAATGTAGATAGTCCAAACCCAAAATAAGAATCCAGGACCAATGTTCATAAGCCCATTTCATACAATTCTTCAACTTTTTAAGCCCAAGTATCCTTTGATGAATCCGTAAAACCCAATGATGCCTTTAAAGCCCACAAAGCCTGTCTCCAAGCTAATCCACAACCGCAACGAGCTCCAAAACCCTACAAAATACCTCACGCAAAATAGAAAGTGCCTGACACGATCTATGATAAAGAAAATAAAGAATATACGATG
The DNA here is from genome assembly GCF_052625555.1 of Lactuca saligna. Classification (NCBI taxonomy): domain Eukaryota; kingdom Viridiplantae; phylum Streptophyta; class Magnoliopsida; order Asterales; family Asteraceae; genus Lactuca; species Lactuca saligna. The sequence goes on from NC_136422.1 coordinate 23,272,843, forward strand.
CATTACTAATAAAAAAGGCTAAAAATTCTAAAATAAACTATGAAAAGGAAGGAAATAAAATAAACTAGCATGCATAAAATCAAATTTTAGGTATGTGAAATCAGAAAATGTTGTACATGTTGGGCTGAAATCAAAAAATGTTTAATATGTTTTAGATGTTTGTATGAAATCAGAAATCAGAAAATGTTATATGCTTGTGAAATCAAAATTTATTTATATCAAATCAAAATTTATGTTGTATATGTTGTTAAAAATGTGATGAAATCAAATTTATACTTGATTTATCATGAGGAAAATGACCAAAATCCCCCAAAGTGTGCAGTTGCGCGGGTACCCTCACAAGTGTTGCGCAACTGAGACTCCACCCTCGCAGGTGTTGTTGGAATGCCATTGGCTCTTTTTTCTCCACTACACCACCCTAATACTTAAAACTCCCATGGTCACCTCCACACCTCATATGATGCAAATTTAACCAATCATCTTCAAGCTTCAAATGTAGATAGTCCAAACCCAAAATAAGAATCCAGGACCAATGTTCATAAGCCCATTTCATACAATTCTTCAACTTTTTAAGCCCAAGTATCCTTTGATGAATCCGTAAAACCCAATGATGCCTCTAAAGCCCACAAAGCCTGTCTCCAAGCTAATCCACAACCGCTGTGACAACCTGAAATTTCCCATTCTAATCAAACCATTTCAATCCAATAGAAGTAGAGCAGTTACAATGAAAATTCAGACTTAGAACATAAGTTTGGCAGTTTTAGGGTTTTACACCAAAAAGGGGTATTAGGAGAGTGGTTGCACTAGGATTTTGTGCAACACTGTAAATTCCATTACCCTAGAATCATTAGAATCCATTCCGAGATTAGAAATATTTTCTGCCAAAAATCTCAGGACTATAAATAAAATTCTGGACCAAATTGGTTCATTATTTGATTTCCAATTAGAGAAAAGCCAAATACTCTCTCACGGATCTTTGGGTTTTCATCCCAGATTGTGAGTCTACTTCCCTAAATGTGTTTTAATACTTGTTATATGCGTTATAACATTGTTTACATGTCCAAAACACAAGATCCGGGAGTTTACCGCCCAAGAACGTTCTTGGGGAGTAAACTCCAAAATCAAGCCTAAAGGCCACCTAGTCCCATTTCCGTGTTAGGAAACTAACTAAGGACTTAGTGTATGATCATTAGAGGCTAGAAACAAATCAAAATCACTTAGTTTGAGGAGTTTACGGCCAAGGAATAACCTCTTGGGCTGTAAACTCCAAGTAAAGGGCACAAATGAGTGCCTAGTGATCCTTTAGCCTTAGAACAAGAACCTAGAAGCCTTAAGCAAGTGTTTTAGACCAACAAAACAATTAGAAACCCACTTTGGAAGGAGTTTATGGCCAAGATGCTCCTTAGGCCGTAAACTCCAAGTTTTTAGTGCCAAAAACCACTTCAAACTCTTCCTAAGGCTTAGTCTCATTTTTGGCAAGTACCTTAATGTGTTTAGGACCTAGATAACACATGAAAAGCATAAGTGTTGAAGAGTTTACGGCCAAGAGTATTTCTTGGGCCGTAAACTCCTTTAATGGGGTCAAAGAGCACCCTAAACACTTCCTAAGGCCAAGAGACTTTTAGGGCAAGTACCTAGATGAGATATGGACTAGTTAAAATTCTTAGGACCTCATGTGTGAGGGAGTTTACGGCCCAAAGAGTTCTATGGCCGTAAACTCCATCAAATGGTCCCATTTAGTGCCATAAATCTTCCTTAATCCAAGTATTGAAGCCTAGACTTGTTCCTAGAATTATTAGAGACTTGAAAGGACAATAAGAACCCTCCCAAGGGAGTTTACGGCCGTAAACTCCAAGGGAAAGGGGTCTTTGGGCCGTAAACTCCCCAAAGGAGTCAATGTGGTGCCCAAACACTTGTATAGCCTTGAAACAATTCCCCTCTAAGGTTGTAGTACTTCTAAACTCCATTTCATGACTTGGTTGGGAGTTTACGGCCAGGAGCTTACTCCCCTGGGCCGTAAACTCTAATGAATATGGTCTTTTGACCTTAAACTTCCATTAGGGGCATTGCACTTCTTTGTTGCAACCCATTAGCCTCCTAGCACTTGACCAAAAGTGTTGACCTCACGCTTAAATGTTATTACTTGTATAATTAGTGTTATAATCACTAATTATTTATATACATATGTTTTCATATGTAATTAGGATCATTGTGTGTGTCTAAGTCTCCACTTGACACCAAACACTTGTCCGATCCTTCCGTACGATAATAGTCCGTTCAATTCCAGTCACTTACCGCAGGTGAGTTCATACCCCTTAACTAATGTTTTAAACTCTTTTTAAATGTTTTATGGGGGGGGGGGGGGGGTACAAGTAGAATCATGCTACTTATTATGTCAATCACATGTGATTAGTAAGTGGGATTATATTACTTATTACATCAATCACATGTGATTAATATACAGCATCAAATGATTTGGCTACTCATTAGCCGTTTTACCAAACAGTTTCCTTCAAATGACTTTTTGTAACATTTTATACGTTTTAAACTCCTTTTTACACTGTACAGCTTACTCCGTACATTTCCTTTCAAACTTATTTACAACTGTGTTTCAAACAAATGTTTCCTTATACTTAAACTGTTTTATTAAATTTATGCCTTCAAATTGTTTTATAGATTGACACCAAGTCGATCTTTTCTTAAAATAATACTTATATTTCAAATGTCTTACAAATCTTATTTATGCTTTTATATTATAAATTGCATGCCTCTATATGTATACTTATATAAGAAATGTTTAAAAGACTTAGGAAGGCTATCCACCCTATTTCCTTTTCGCGCCTTGAGATGTGGTCTGGTGGGATTTTGGGTATTCGTCCGAAGGTCGTTTAAATATTAGTTATATATCATGTACACATATATAGTCATAAAAGGTCCTTCCAGTTCATCCTATGCCCTTGGGTAGCAAGGGTATACATCCGTGTCCATACGTACACTTAGATTACTAGAAAGCTACCATATGGGTAGTTCAGGAAGATACTAGAACCATTGCTAGAACGCGATATCATTCAATGAGTCAGTTCATTCATGAGTCAATACTTTCTAGAACATTACTGTACATTACATATACAACTATACTAGAACGTTTACATTACTATACTTGCTAGATAGAGAGAACACACATTACAGCTAGCACACATAGACCATTATAGTTCATTACATTACTATACTTGCTAGAACAGTTCATTACATTACAGCTAGAACAGTACATTACATTACATATACGAGAATACGTGAGTTACTGTGATTTAAATCGGAGCATGACTTAAAACCTCATGACTTGAGTTGCGGCCATAATTCTCTTGAAGGGAGAGCGTGAGTTTGCGTATAGATCTATACTGGATTGACAATCCTACACCTTGCTGCTAGCTACAGCCGGACCTGCAGGTCTGCGGGTGCCAAACGTCATTCCGTTATTACGACCATTCATTTGTCGTTGTTACTAGTCGATAGTATGGTGCAATTTATCAGAGAATGCCTTAGCCTAAAATACGGTTTAAGGTAGTTAGTACGGTAGTAGTCCTTTTAGAGCTACGTTTTAGTACTACGGTAATTTTTCCATTTACATATTTTTAGTGATAACCTCACTTAAACATAAATGTGCAAACTATATCTTTGGATAATGATAGTTATACTTTGGAAAATACATCCTCTTACAAGAGACACACACATGCAGAACAATTAGGTCTTGGTAGAAGACTACATTCAGAACAGTTAGGTCTTGGTAGAAGACTCCTTTTGTTATTAATAGGAATCATAGGGATTCTAGGGTTTTTCAAACACTTACAGTTCATATACACTTTCAATACTTTTAAGTACATATACTTACATTTTCTCACATACAAATTAAGACACTAAATACTTATGATCTCACCAGCTTTAAAGCTGATACTCGCTTTCAAAATTACTTGTATCCTCAGGTCATCATAGACAGGTACCGACGCAAGGAGAAAGGAAGATGGAGCTTGTTCAAGACTTATCTTTCATTTTGATTTATGCTTTAGTGTTTATCAAAATTTGACAGAACACATTTGTATAATAATTATATTATTAATGCAATGGATGATGTTGTTGCTTGTTTACTACTTTACATTGTTGTTGATATTATACATGACATCCTCCGCCCCAGAACGTTTCCGCCGTTCCTGGTTTTGGGGTGTGACAACCGCAACGAGCTCCAAAACCCTACAAAATACCTCATGCAAAATAGAAAGTGCCTGATACGATCTATGATAAAGAAAATAAAGAATATACGATGCAATACTAATAAAAAAGGCTAAAAATTCTAAAATAAACTACAAGAAGGAAGGAAATAAAATAAACTAGCATGCATAAAATCAAATTTTAGGTATGTGAAATCAGACAATGTTGTACATGTTGGGCTGAAATCAAAAAATGTTTAATATGTTTTACATGTTTGTATGAAATCAGAAATCAGAAAATGTTATATGCTTGTGAAATCAAAATTTATTTATATCAAATCAAAATTTATGTTGTATATGTTGTTAAAAATGTGATGAAATCAAATTTATACTTGATTTATTATGAGGAAAATGACCAAAATCCCCCAAAGTGTGCAGTTGCGCGGGTACCCTTACAAGTGTTGCGCAACTGAGACTCCACCCTCGCAGGTGTTGTTGGAATGCTATTGGCTCTTTTTTCTCCACTACACCACCCTAATACTTAAGATTCCCTTGGTCCCCTCCACACCTCACATGATGCAAATTTGGCCAATCATGTTCAAGCTTCAAATGTAGATAGTGCAAACCCAAAATAAGAATCCAGGACCAATGTTCATACGCCCATTTCATACAATTCTTCAACTTTTTAAGCCCAAGTATCCTTTGATGAATCCGTAAAACCCAATGATGACTCTAAAGCCCACAAAGCCTGTCTCCAAGCTAATCCACAATCGCAACGAGCTCCAAAACCCTACAAAATACCTCATGCAAAATAGAAAGTGCCTGACACGATCTATGATAAAGAAAACAAAGAATATACGATGCAATACTAATAAAAAAGGCTTAAAATTCTAAAATAAAGTATAAAAAGGAAGTAAATAAAATAAACTAGCATGCATAAAATCAAATTTTAGGTATGTGAAATCAGAAAATGTTGTAGATGTTGGGCTGAAATCAAAAAATGTTTAATATGTTTTACATATTTGTATGAAATCAGAAATCAGAAAATGTTATATGCTTGTGAAATAAAAATTTATTTATATCAAATCAAAATTTATGTTGTATATGTTGTTAAAAATGTGATGAAATCAAATTTATACTTGATTTATGTTGTAAATGTGTGTTATGTGGATGATTTATCTTTTCTATTTATAGTAGACATGAATGATAAAAAAGAAAACTAGAATTAGTTAGCAGTCGGAGACTATGGACAAAATATTTTGGAAGCATGTATACACAAATTAACAAGTATTTAAAAGCAAAGTATGTAGTGTGGTTGAAACTTAAAAATAAAACAGAAAATGTTTATAATCCTGAAAGGAATTCTTTCAACATGACTAATGAAGAATGGGAAGCAGAATTGAAGGTGTGTGTGTGTGTGTCTATATATATATATATATATATATATATATATATATATATATATATATATATATATATATATATATATATTTATATTACGACTTAAGGCGGTGTACATTCTCACAATCAATATAGCACTAATAGTCGAGTATCGAACTCACGAAACATATTTAATTTACTAAACTAACTACTAATAGATTAATCTAAAAACAAGCAAAAGTTAAAAATTGTTTTTCTATATTATTTTACAGGTTCAGACAAACTTAAACAATTAACTAATGGTTTTAATCAATATTCTAAAAACATTTCCGTTTAGTTCGAATCCAATTCTCCTCTATGTTTAGCTACTACTTATGGATTATTAAAGTTGGTCACCAATTATTATGTAATTTGCAATTTAAGTCCAAATTTACTTAAATTTTTACCAATTCATGAACTACCTTGTATGATAATACATAAGCAAAACACATAATTAGTTATTAGTTATAGTTAAGCCATGTAAGATTTATCCTAGAAAACACAATTATAGTCACAATGCATGTTCTCCCACACAACTAAATTTGTTATTTTTATTACTTATCAAATATTTGGTTGATCCTAGCTCTTGCAATTTAATAGTTACTAAACCACTAAGTAACAAGTTCATGTAATTTAATGGTCACTAAGCTACACAAAACCTGAATTCAAGCAATAAAAGTCACACATATTAACATGCTAGGTAATGATAATCAAACACAAGCATAAAACCAACTATTAAAATCCATAATTTAAATAACTAAACCATATAGTTAAAGTATCATCTAGCTAAACGAAAGCAACTAAATTCAGCTACTTACAGATGAAAACATAGACACAATCTCAATAGGACATAATTAAGGTAAACCAAACTAATATGATGATGCGTTCTTCAATCTCTTGATCTCTAAGTAATTCTCCTTCAAAATAATGTTTTGTGCACTTTCAGGACTTTAAAATCGGTTACTTAGAATAATTCTCCTCTAGAAAACTCTCTAAAATCCTTCCAAAATCATAAGAGTGAAGGAATATTTATAGTTTTGGAAAATTCATTGCTCACATTGTGAGAATTGATGTCTCACGTCGTGATGTGACAACCCGAAATTTCCATTCTGTACAACATATCAAGTCAATAGAAGTCAGAACAGTACTGCTAATCTTCAAACTTTTTGGTTTAAGTTTGAGTATTTTAGGATTAACACTTTAGGAGATATCAGGAGAGAGGATGCCCTAGGGTTTATTATGCAACAATAATGTCCCGACACATCAGAAAATTGGAGTTTACGACCTAAACAATGGTGTTTATGGCCGCAAACCACAAGGAAGGGGGTATATAAGTGACACTTAGTCTTTTAAATCACTTTTTCACCTTTCCAAGAGTAAACTCCCAAACTCTCTAAAGTATCATCCCGATTTTCTTCGAGATCTTAAATCTAGTAAGTGTTTCTAGCCCTTTCAAGTTAGTATATCATCTAATCTAGTGTTTTAACACACATCCATCCGTGAAAATGTTCCAAAAGGTTGATTCTTCAAGTTTCACCAAGAACACACACTAGTGTTCTTAGACTTTTGGCTCATTTCAAGTTTCTCTATTGTAAGTACTCCTACCCTAGTGTATTTTAAAGCTTGTTACACATCTATACATCAAGAAATCACGAGGAAACACCAAGATCAAAGGTATTTACGGCCCAAGAACACGTTGGACCGTAAACCCTTCATTAGGGGCCAAAAGTGTGCCCTAGTCCCTTCCTTCACTAGTGAAACTAGCCTAGACTCATACCTTAATGTGTATAGGACTTGAAAGCACAAAAATACCATGGTCCAAAAGGGTTTACGGCCGTAAACCCAAAGGGAAATCGTCTTAGGGCCGTAAACCCCTCAAATGAGGGAAATGGTGCGCTAACTTCTTCTTTAGGCTCATACATCAAGTGGAAACACTTCTAAGGACTCATAAGGCTTCAAACCATCAAATGATCAAAAGATTAGGAGCTTACGGCCAAACTCAGGGGTTTACGACCGTAAACTCAATGGGTTATGGTTATTAGGGAGTAAACTCATGAAAGGGGTTCTATTGAACCCTAAACTCAATGGCCTTGTCCTACAACACTTAGATGCACTCCTTAGCACTTATAACACTTATATAAAGTGTTTATAACGTCCTATGATGTCTTGACTTTGTTAAGTAGTTGTTTAAAGACTAATTGGATACATATATGTACTACTATATGTTAACTAGGATCCTTGTGTGTGTACAAGTCTTCACTTGACACTTAGCATCCTACGTCAGTCAATTCATCCAAACCATCAACTACAGGTGAGTTCATACCCCTTAATCAATGTCTTAAATGTTTTTAAATGCTTTTATGGGGCGGGGAATACAAGTTGAATCATGCTAGTTATTATATCAATCACATGTGATTAATAACTAACATGCAAATGGATTTACTATACGTTAGCTGTTTTACCAAACAAATTTCTTCAAATGTTTCCTTAAACGTTTTTATATGTTTAAAACTCTTTATCAAACCGCTTTATACACTATATGTTTCTTTTCAAACTCTGTTACAAATGTATTTCAAACAAAGGTTTTCTTTATACTTAAATTGTTTATTTAAACAAAATACTTTCAAACTGTTTTACAAACTGACATCAAGTCGATCTTTTCTTAGATATTAATCTTTTTCAATGGTTTTACAAAACTCATTTTATGCTTTTATATTATCAAATGCATGCCCATATATGTATAGTTATATAAGTAGTGTTTAAAGGACTTAGGAAGGCTAACTCACTCTATTTCCTTTTCCTCGTTGGGATGTGGCTATGGGGTATCGGTTATCCATCCGAATGTCGTCTAAATATTAGTTATATATCATGTATACATATGTAGACATAAAAGTGCCTCCAGTCAGTTCGGTACCTTTGGCTAGCAAAGGTATACCTTCGTTGATACTTGTACATTACTAGTAACTATTATAGGTATAGTTAGGAGATACTACTTGCTATTCCTATTACAAGGAATTACACCAGATTCAGTTCATACATGAGTCTATACTAAATGCTATATGAAGAGACACATTTACTTGGATACACTTACATGGATACACTTACTTGGATACATTTACATGTATACACTTACTTGGATACACTTACATGGATACCTTTACATAGATACCTTGTTAAAAGCATGCATGTATATGTATAGTTATATAAGTAATGTTTAAAGGACTTAGGAAGGCTAACCCGCTTTATTTCCTTTTCCTCGTTGGGATGTGGTCTGGTACGGTATCGGGTATCCGTCGGAAGGTCGTTTAAATATTTAGTTATATATCATGTGTACATATACGGACATAATAGTTGTGATTAGTCAGTTCAGTACCTTTGGGTAGCAAAGTTCTACGTTCATATATCCCTAGTAAACTATTATAGGTGTAGTTTGGGCTTATATATGATTTGGTAATAAATATGGATTTCGACCTAGCGATTCATTGCAGAAGTCACCTTTAGTTCCAAATGTAGAATAGGGACTACCAATCATATTATTACTTACTTACAGTGGGTCTCATGAGAATACTACTTACTTACTATACGGGACTAACCATTCCGACACCTAACTGTTAGCAACAGAGGTAATGAACATATACGGATGCCTACGGTTAATACTTATACTAGGGTACCTTTACGGGAATAACCATTCCTACACCTTGCTGTTAGCTACAGAAGAAAATGAACATCTACGGACGTTCAAGGTTAATACTATTTGGCAGTTGCGATGTCAGTTTTATCCTAATACAAAAGGATAATACTTACATGACTATATTTTCCCTATTACTTTTATTTTGTGATACATTCACATAAACGATGAGGTAGACTATATATATTGTTAATAGTATTCATACAAGGGAAAAACCATCTTTGTTACTTTCAAAACAGTCTAGTCTTGGTAGAAGACTACTCTTTATATTAATAGAAATCATAGGGATTTGCTAGGGTGTTCAAACGTTTTCAACTACTTTCAAACAGTTCATACTTATACAAACTTTTTCCAAATGCTCACAAGTCTTTACTTTTCTGTTTTACAAATCAAATACACATTAATACTTATGAGTTCACCAGTTTTGTTGCCGATACTCGCTTTCAAAATACTTGTATTCTCAGGTGACAAATAGAAACCAGGTTTTTTGAAGACGGAGAAATCAAGACTCCTATTTTATTTTGATTGTTCATTATGTTGTATTATACTATGAAATAACACTTGTAATTAAAATTATACTATTAATGCTATGGATGATGTTGTTTCTTGTTTACTACTTTGCATTGTTGTGATACATTACATGACGTCCTCCGCCCCAGAACGTTTCCGCTTTTCTCAGTTTTGGGGTGTGACACGTGATTTCAGTAGTTATCCGTATTGGACAAGGATTATGACTTATCGTATGCCAATATTCTAGAATACCCTCCTCACGTCATGCGATTGAGTGTCACGTCGTGAGTTGGGTTTATCGCTGAAAATTCCTTCTTTTAATCTTCAATCCTCTAAAGTTCCAATTCTTGTCAATTTTTGTCCATATTCTTCAAGAGTGTTCCAGTTGGTTAAAAAATATGATTTAATTCAATAAGTAATATATATATATATATATATATATATATATATATATATATATATATATATATATATATATATTGCAATTAACCAAAATATTAATTAAAATGTATTAAAATATTGCCTAAAAATGTGTATAAATATGGCAATATCAAAATACCCTAAACTTGTTCTTTGCTTGTCCTCATGCAAAACTAATTAATTTTAAGTTCAACTTTCATTACCAATATCACATAAGACAATCCATTTTAAACTCAGCCATTATACCAAGGCCTCATTTCACATATTTGTGTCTAACGTTCCTAATACGGTACTCATTTATGCAACCCTCCGAATCCATCATCAGAAATCTTTCTTAACCTCAAGGTATTTTTGGTTAAGCTACCCAAGCATACATAATCTAGAAAAATTACAACTTTGATACCACAATGGAGCTCTTGGAATTCTTCACTTCTTTGATATTTACTCTTTGATTTCTTTGAATTCACCATCTTTACTATTTGATTTTTGGTATCTTCAACTTTTAATTCTTCAGAATTTTGATCTTTTGATCTTCATACCTTGATAGGTCCAAAATCCTTCCATTTTTTTGTAATTTTCTCTCTTTTTTATATATAACTCACTTTTTTCGCTCAAATCCTACATGCTTAAGCAATGGAGCTTAACTTCAACCTATATTGGTTAGAGGCATTAGTCTAAGTGCAATGACTACATAAGCGCTCCGTTATAGATTTCAAGTATCGGCTGCAAAACTTATTATGCCATATAAACTACCAGATTATCTTTCATATCTCATGGCTTTTCACTAAAACCTGGGAAACCACAAATATACTATAGCATATTTTGGATCAATTAAACATTTGAGCTCGCATTGGATCATCCCACACAACACTAGCAACTTAAGTTTTTAAATTATCACTAGATTCAGTTTTTAGATTATTATTCCAAATCTATTTTTAAAATTTTAAATTCCTAGCAATTTACTTTTTCTACCCCTACCTCACACTTATTACATACAATGCACTCATTGTATGCATAAAATAATCTAAAAGCAATAAAATGGAGAAAAATGAACAGAGTCCCATGGGGTAGTAGTGGCAAGATCGCTTTATGAATGCGAGTGGAAAACTTGAACACCTTGAGTATGTGATTGGAACTTGGATCTTCTGAGATATGTGAATGTGTCGGAAAAATGTGAATCAGAAACTTGCATCTTCACAAAGTGTGGTGCATAAGATCTTCAAAGCATAGCATCTCAATGTGGGAAAGCATATGCCACATTGTAAGGTTAGAAGAGTAAATAAAAATTCCATTTTTTACTATTCACGATGTGGTGATGGATTTCATGTCGTGGTCTTGAAATAAATCAAAGTCTGAATCTCGATGGCATCGAGCTCATGACGTGAGGAGTAAAGGCTCACGTCGTGAGAACTAGGTCTTCACAGATTTCAATTTTGCAATAATTCTTCTATCTAAGTGAAATGCAATTGAACGTCTATATGTATTAAGACCCTTCTAAGACTTTATTTTTCTCGACTCTTCCCTCATCTCTAGTCTCTTTTCTCTCACGAAATTGAACCCATAATTATTAAAAACTATGGGCTTCGACTAACAACAAAGAAAATAAAAATGACCAATACTCGTTCCATGAAGGGAAAATTGGGTATTGATTTCCCAAGTTTGGTGGTTTCTCAATGTGAAAATATTGGATCATATTTTTCTATGGTACAACCTATCCAGTTCATACTCATACTCATCCAATTAAAATAACCTGCCATCATCTTAACGCAAGATGGTCCTCCTCCTATAGGTGCATTTTGTTGCACCAGTTAACCTCTCTCACCTCGCCCCCTCACATTCCTTCTTCCTCTTTGATGCGAATGCTTCTCAGGTTACCCAAATTTCTCCTCATCATTATCAACGGGAATACTCCAATGCGGTCCCATATTAACAATAACATACATTGACTCCAAATATCCCAAAGAAAGATCATCCCCCACCTTGCATATTAATGTACGAGTCAAACGAGGCGTCAAAATACCATAAGACCTCGCCAAGTGAGTAACAAAATGTCCTACCAGAATAGGGCTCCCGGATCATTCCCAGATCATGATATGACCACCTTGCTACCCAAGTAACTAGCAAGATGGTATGAAATATTACAGAAAACCATCGGAGCAATAATAGACCAAAAGAAGAACAAATTTAAACTTGTCACTTTGTCTCTGTGCTTCTTATGGTTGATGGAAAAGGTAACCAATCAATGGAGGAGTCGATGAATCGGTGACCGAATATGGCTCTCTTGCGAGACACCCGAATGGAATTCCCCATTCACAATGGTAGTCCAAAAATCATAACCACTCACCCCCGGTAAATATTCTCGAGCAACCAACCTCAAAAAGATGTCAAAAAACCGGAGATCTTGTTTCATTCTCATCATAAATACCCATCCTCCAAGAAAATTCCACTAAACTGAATTCACAATATTCACCCCCAAGATTAAAAACTTAAGTTTGTGCAAAGTATGGATTCACCGTAGCATCCTCAAATGATACCGACCCGAAAAAATCCACACATAATTCTTTTAAAAACAGGTTCGCTGATAGCAAATACATTCTTCCACCCATCACAAGTGAAATAAAACCCGTCCCCCGTAAATGTCTTCGTTAAATGTAGGGTCATACTCTCTGTGAGTCCTAGTTCTCCTAATTTGACCGAATCAATTCGAGGAGAAATAGTCTGCTATATAAACGCCCAATGTTGTTCTTAAAATTTGTCACCACACTTTGGGGCATGTTGACCAGAAGTTGATACAATGGGTGAAGGTCAAAAACATTCCTGTGAAATTGCTCATTTGTTCTCCTTTAGGCTATTTTCTACAAAATAAACATTAAACAAGACTAAGGGAAGAAACAAAGATCAAACAATAGCAGAAAAAATCACAGAAAATTGTGTGAACCAAGATCACATCATGAGCTTGAAGGCCATGTCATGAGTCGTGAACGATAGCTAATCATTAGACCAAAATCAGGCATCACGAGTCCAAAATTTTGCCAAGGGTTTTATATAATAGCATTCTAATGTTCATAAATCCCACATGTAGCAACAATTTTAGTAGAATATATAACCAATTTTGACATTTAGAGTTGAAGAATAAAAGCTAACTCTAAATGAACAAAATTAGAAAAATTAACAAGATTAGAGAGTGGGGATCTTATCGAAATCGAAGATTACACGCGGAATCGAGAGAAGATTGAGGGAAAATGGAACAAAATCGAAGTGTGGGGACAACTACTTCTCATTTGGTCGTAAGTGGTAGATAGTGGTAGTCAAATGACGAAAGAAGTGTTTAAAAATGCTCCCCCGTGTTTTTATATCTCATGTTGTGAGGAGTGAACCTCACGTCGTGAGTTTTAAAACGAGCGAATATCACCGGGTAAAATTAAATTACCACGTCGTGGGGCTTAAACCCATGTCATGGTGTTGAGGTTTTTGACCATTCTAAAAAAATTAACCACTCTATAATTGAAACCCCACACTTGATTTTTACTTATCATTAAAAAGTAAGAAGACTTTGATGATTATTTATCCTAAAACTAAATAAAAATGCAAAACTACGAAAAAGATGCAAAAACTAAAAAAACGAAAAGAAAAAAGAAAACCGAGCTCGGGTTTCCTTCTGAGAAGTGCTTTGTTTGAAGGAGATAGAGCTGGAATCCATGCCACCCTACATTTTATCGGTTGAGATCGAGTTCTCTACTTGCACCTTTTGTTCCCTCCACCTTTTCTTATATGCTTGCACCCTTCTTAGATAAGCTTTCTTAGAATTTTCTTTCTTCAATTAAGAATCTCCATCCTCGAGTTTCCGTTTCACCCCTTTATTCTTCATAACAAGTTCAGGTTTTCCTCTTTCTTTTTGTAGCTCCCTAGCTTCGAAATCCACCTTTTCCAAAGTTGGTTGTCTCAAATCTCGACTAACCTTTTCTTCTTCATCAATTGTCACCCAACTTTCTTCACTCTCCTCACTAACTAGAGAACTCAGAGTTTTATAAGCAAAGACCTCAAAAACCATTGGAATTGATGCTTTAGGCTTAGTTCGCTTGACTTGTTCTATTATTTGAATTTCTTCTTCCATCAATTTCTTTAACTCTTCAAGCTCGTTTTCTTCATCTATAAAGAATACTTCATTTCGAGCATAATCTCTCTTGAATCCGTCTTCCACTTGAAAAGTCATTTCTTCATTCCGCACTTGCAATGTAAATTTTGACTCACGAATATCCACCAAAGCTCGTGCGGTATTGAGTAAAGGATGCCCAAGGATAATTAGGACATATTTATCCTCCTTCATGTCTAGCACTACAAAATTAATTGGAAAATTAAATTTTCCAATTTTCACCAAAATGTCCTCAACTATGATGCGAGGATGAGTCGCTGAACGGTTGGCCATATGAATCGTCATTCTAATAGCCTTCAATTCTAGAAGGTTGAGCTTCTGATAAAATGAATGAGACATTAAATTTATACTTGCACCAGAATCGGCTAAAACATATTTCTTCGTGTTGTTTCCAAATTCACATGGAAGTGTAAGGCATCCAGGATCTCCCATCATCCTTTGTATCTCTTCCATAATAACCTTAGAACTCTGCTCACTAAGGACTACCTTGGAGGTCTTTTCCAGTTGTTAGAGAGTATCGAGTAAATCTTGAAGAAATTTGGCATATTTGGGTACTTGTACCAATGATTCAATAAAAGGAGTGTTAATTGGAATACCCTTTACTTCCTTCATAAATTTAATATGCTCTTTCTCCAGTGGGTGAACTTTGGATTGAGAAGGAAACGGTAAAGGAGGTTGATAAGCTTGAACATCAACAAAAACTTTCTACCCAGACCGGGCCCACAACGTGAGGATTGAATCCTCATGTTTTGAGGTCGGTAAATCAACAACATTATTTTCTTTGTTTTTTATTCGCTTTGGCTATGATTCGAGCTACTTTGTCTCTTCTTCCAAGGCTTCTAAAAACTCATAAATAGTTTCTTCTTCAGTATTGATGTCCATGCCATGTGGTGGTGGTTTCTTATCGGGAATTGGTGGAGGTAACTATTTGTTAACCAATGTAGTTAATTGACCAAGTTGAGTTTGAATGTCTTTAATAGAGGCTTGGTGATTTCTAATAGTAGCATCAGTTGCATCGTGACGTTTTAATGAAGCCTCCATGAACCTAGTACGTATGGACTCCAAATCAACTTTCTTTTTAGGTTGTGGTTGTTGTTTTTGGTAAAAGCCTCAACATGTTTTCCTATATTTCTCTTCTTTTTTCTTTTTGTACTCATCGTAAGCAAACCATTCCTTCTTCGGCTTCCTCCAATCTTCATCGTAGCGATCTCCACTTGAGTAGTAGACTTGAGCCGTTTTATTCCTGTTCTCGTCCAAATGGCAATCTTTTGTCAAATGTGGGCCATCACAATTTTCACAACCCACATGAATCGTGTGTATGGATTGGTCCATTTTGGTTATTCTTCTATCCATGCTACTTAACATTGCCATTACCGTCGTCATATCTTCCGAAGCACCATTCTCAATCCCCCTAGTTCCATCGTTATGAGACTTGTGATATTCCCCTGAATGCTTTGAAAACTCTTCGATTAGTTATTTAATTTCAGTGGGATTCTTCTTAGTTAAACGTCCTTGCGAATCAAGGAGTTGCTTTTTCATGACGTTCACCCCATTATAGAAGATCGAGACCTTTTGTTGCTCATTTAGGTCATTTGGGGGGCAATTTCTTATTTGCCCTTTGTATCTTTCCCAAGATTCATACAATGACTCTCCCACTTGTTGCTCAATGTTTTCTATGGCCTTCTTGAGTTTAGAAACTTTAGATGGTGGGAAAAAATTTAGAGGAATTCTTCGCGCATTTGTGCCCAAGTGGTGATTGAGCCTGCTGAAAGTTCCTTCAACCTGTCTTTACTTGCTCCTTTAAAAGTAATCGGAAGCATTCTTAACAAAACAATCTCTCCATGAACATTAGGAATGTTGAAATAGTTGGATATGTCATTGACTTCATCAAGGTGCTTGTATGCATCTTCATGGACTTTTCTGGAAAATGGAATATACTTTAGCGCAATAAGGATATGTCCCTTAAGCTCGAAGGTAGCAGTAGCGGGAATTGTGGGTTACACAAGTCCAAGACTGGTTTCCTCTCATATTATTTTCTTGTAGGCCTCCATTTTCATGTCAGCAATGTCCTTCAATTTGTCTTTTGGCTCGCTTTCGGGTTCACTACTTTTGTCGGTTTCTGAATTGGGCTCGTAACCGGATTCCTTTTTGGTAGGAGTCTTCTCAAAGAATTCGGTTTTGTTCTCTTCATTTGGGACTTTGCTTGATCCTCCTACGTTCTTGTCCTTCTTTTTATGAAAACCTGACTCTAGATATTCAAGTGGTGCTGTTAGTGGTGTGTTGGATCCATGGATCATAAACTACTGCAATAAAAACAAAAATAAAAATGTAAAAATGAACAAAAACTAATTTAAAATTCCTACTGGAGGTTCACCACGACATGGTAATGATGCCACCCCGTGGTGAAGAAGATAAACTAAACAGTAAGCAAAAATGATAAGAAACGTGAAACAGCTGAGCCTCACGTCGTGCACTTTAAGAGATCGCGTCGTGAGTTCAGTAATTTAGAAAAAAAAAGCTAATGATAAAAATTAACTTTTTGCAGGTTTAAACCTACAAAAGGATCGATAAGCTAAAGCAATTAAACTAAAAACTTAAATAGCCGTTCCCCAGTAATGGCGCCAAAAACTTAATGTGTGTAATTTCCTACACTGGTTTTAACCAACTATCTAACTAACTATTACGACTTAAGGGAGTGTATGTAACATCCCAAATTTCAAGGCCAAAAATTTCATTTCTAATTACGTCATTTTAAAACCAACAGCGTAATAAAACATCTGTAATATTATGTCATGTCAAAACTAAAGTAGAAATAATCAAACATGTTATCATAAAACAATATCAGAGTGTAATCCCAAAGATCTCTTGTGCGGAAAACCATAGTGTGATGCGTTGCGATCAAGCCGACTCCTTTCCTTTAAACACGAAGTACCTGAAACCAAAACTGAAAACCGTAAGCACAAAGCTTAGTGAGTTCCCCCATCATACCACATACCATACCATCATATAATGAACAGCTAGGAGATACGGGCCTCGCCCACGCTCATGGAAGTACGGGCCTCACCCACACTCCGCTAGCTAGGAGATACGGGCCTTGCCCACACTCCACTATCTCTGAGATACGGGCCTCGCCCACACTCAGTCACTAAACCATAGCATACAAGTATATACAATCATATACTAAACAACTAGGAGATACGGGCCTCGCCCACACTCCACTATCTCTGAGATACGGGCCTTGCCCACACTCAGCTACTATCACAAATATCATAACACAAACATACTATCAGACATATATGGGGTGTCCGAACTACCCTTCGGTCCTAACAACCGAACTCTACTACTATCACATACAACATATCATGCCAGCATATAACATATCGGGTAGTAGCAAACCTAGATGATATCACAAAGACAATCATCTAACATACAACTCCTACTGGTGGGCCGACGTTGTGGCTGTAGACCCACCGCTACTGGAAGGTAACTCACCTCATACTGCTGAATTCCCGCAGACTCAACCCCAGCTGCTGGATGATAGATTTCCGAACTATCAACACCAAAATAACACCTAATTAATAATTGGGTCCCAACACATAACCCTAAATACATACTTGGATAATTACTCCATTACCCTAAGATTGGCTTTATTCAATTCCAAGGCCCAAACCATAGGCCCAAAGTGAACTAGGAATCAAAGCCCAGCATACGACCTAATTTTCCAAATTGGGCCCAACCCCTTACATGGGACTTACCCTAGGCCCATTAAATTATTTTAGCCCATATAATTATTCTTGGATGGCCTATTAATAATCCAATCATTAAGGCCCAATAGAAATGCCCAACAATAAACCCAAGTGAAGTTAGGGTTTCACATAAAATGCCGATTAGGGTTAAGTTTCCTACTTAACCCATTAAGGAATTATTCCTCTAAGGACTTAATCCATTAAGTCCATCATTCTTTTAAATAAGTCATATGGCGAGATTGGGCTTAATCAGACAATTCCATTCCAATGGCCTAAAAGTGGGTCCCGATAAGTCCAAGGCCCACATATCCAAAATTAGGGTCTTCTAACCCATTCACGTGCCAATTAGTTCATTGGCTAAGTTTTCACGTAATTCAATCTATATATATGCAAATTATCATTTCATTAAATTACAAGCGGGTTTCACGGCCATAAGTTATCACCCCTTTTAGATAAATTATGGTCTAGAATAAGCCTAATTCATAAAATCAATTACATGCCACCAGCCCATTAGCTAACTTGATCACCAACCCATGAAAGGCCCAGCAAGGTTCAAATAGCGTACCTAGCTTCCAGGTGGTGCACAAGAGAAGTTCCTCAATTGGTTGAATCTTCGTTCATCAGACCCGCAACCCCCACAACCAAGTTAAGAATCGCACGGACCCACACCCTGACCATTTTTGATTCCTCAACTTCTTTCTGGCTATCGAAGAATCGAAGACTAGCACCTTGCCTCTCCCCTACTGTGTTGCTGGAGGTCCCAAGATAGTCGCCGGAGAGTCATTAGGCCAAGAAAACGGGATTAAACCCATCAATTAATCTCTCTCTAATCGAATTCACCAATGGGAGATAAGAAATCAAAGGATGAATTGAGTCTTACCTACCTTCACTGCTTTGGAGGACATACGGGATTTGTCGGAGGTCTACACAATGCTGCAGAATAACGCAAACAACAACCCCACCAGGTTCACGGTATTGAGCAGATTTTGAGCTGAAGAAATGATCCCATTCTCGCTAAACAATCACCCACCTCTCTCTCTCTCTCTCTCTCTCTCTCAACTAACGCTCCAGTGAGAGTTTTGACCGGCGAAGAAGCCCAACGATGGCAGCTCCTTCCTCACAGTTCTTCTTCTTTCACCTCATTCCTTTACAACTTCGATGTCTCTCACCCTCTCTCGCCGCCAGTGAACACGCATATTCTTCATTCTATCTAAGGGTTTGTTCCTTGTATAACTCGATGATGCAGGTGAAGCAACAGGAGCAGGAGACAGCTCCCTTCCTCACGCTCTGTCACTTCCAGGGGGACCATATGCTTAATTTTCACAGATAGGCATAAATAGTCCTTGATGTTTGGTCACCTTACACATATAAACCCTTTACCAGAAAATTCCATTCAATCTAAGTTTCTACAATGTATCAAAGGACCCTCTTATTTCATAATTCTTTCAAATTATCTCCAAATTTACCAAATATCCCCTCCTCTACGAAATATTTCCAATATAAGTTGAAAACAAAAACTAAAAAACAAGCCCAATTGATTATCCCTTAGCCATATGTTCAAATATTCTTCCCACTACGAACCCAGGGAGCACTCTTTAGACCTCCAAACAAGTTATAATGCCAATTACACACTTTTTACTAAACTCTTATTTAAATATATACATATATCGGAATAAAATAATGCTTAACACCCATCTTCAGATTTTTGGGTTTGCCTTGCAAATGGAGTGTTACAGTGTACCTTCTCGCAAATAATATAGCACTAACAGCCAGGTATCGAACTCAGCGAACAGATTTAATTTACTAACCTAACTACTAATAGATTAATTTAAAAACAAGCAAAGGTTAAAAAAAAATTCTATCTAATTTTACAAGTTCAGACAAACTTAAACAATTAACTAATAGTTTTAATCAAATTTTTAAAAACACTTCCGTTTGGTTCGAATCCACTTCTCCTCTATGGTTAGCTACTAATTGTGGATTATTAAAGTTGGTCGCCATTTATTATGTAATTAGCAATTCAAGTCCAAATTTGCTAATATTTTTACCAACGGATGAACTACCTTGTATGATCATACATAAGCAAAACACAAAATTAGTTATTAGTTATAGTTAAGCCATGTAAGATTTATTGAATGAAACACAATTATAGTCACAATGTATGTTCTCCAACACAACTAAATTTGTTATTTTTATTACTTATCAAAATTTTGGTCGATCCTAGCTCTTGCAATTTAATGGTTACTAAACCACTAGGTAACAACTTGATGTAATTGAATGGTCACTAAGCTACACATAACCTGAATTCAAGCAATCAAAGTCACAAATGTTAACATGCTAGGTAATGATAATCAAACACAAGCATAAAACCAACTATTAAAATCCATAAATTTGATAACTAAACCATAGAGTTAAAGTATCATCAAGCTACTAAAGCAACTAAATTCAGCTACTCATGGCTGAAAACATAGACATAATCTCAATAGAAATCCACATAATTTAAGTAAACCAAACCAATGTGATGATGTGTTCTTCAATATTGATCTCTAACTAATTCTCCTTCAAAAGAATGTTTTGTGCACTTTCTGGACTCCAAAATTGGTTTCTCAGAATGATTCTCCTCAAGAAAACTATCCAAAATCCTTCCAAAATCGTAAGAGTGAAGGAATATTTATAGTTTTGGAAAATTTGTTGCTCACGTCATGAGAATTGATGTCTCATGTCGTGAGCTCAGTAGTTATACATATTGGATAAGGATTCTGACATCCTGTATGCTAATCTTCTAGAATACCTTCCTCACATCATGAGGTTGAGTGCCACATTGTGAGTTGGGTTTTTTGCTGAAATTTCCTTAGTTTAATATTCAATCCTCCAAAGTTCCAATTCTTGTCAATTTCGGTTCGTATTCTTCAAGGGTGTTCTAGTTGGCTGGAAAATATAATTTAATTCAGTAAGTATCATATATCTTTGCAATTAACCAAAATATTAATTAAAATGTATTAAATATTGCCTAAAATGTGTATAAATATGGCAATATGAGTAGTTAACTACTTGATGGGACTACCTCGACCGGTATTCACAGTTGGGGGGGGGGGGGCATCTTCGACACTACCTCATCCCAATGAAGTCTTTACTACACATAATTTTGAGGATACTGAGATGGAAGAGTCAACACCTCATGTGGATACCCAAACCTCAACACTAACCCAACCTACTAGTGCTTCACCTAAAAGTGAAGAATCATATGGACTGACAAAAAACAGGGGGGGGGGGAACGAAATGGTCCCAATGAAACCACACTTGATGATGAATTAAAATAAGCCGACAGAGAAATTGTCAAAGATGCAAAGGCATTCACACAAGTAAATAATCTTAATAAGGATATGGATGATTGTATGGAGAAGTTGTCAAGCTTGGAGTGGGGAGAATATAATCCAAAATACACTACTACTCTTATGTTATTTGCTAAAAGTGCGGGTAATAGGAAAATTTGGTTGCGCCTTAACTTGTCTATTGTGAGTCATGGGTTACAAATGTGGGAAGAAAGTTTGGATTAATTATTTGAGTTTAGTATGTTATGCTTCATTGTTTGATTTCAGTATGTTATGGCTCATTGTTCGACTTTAGTATGTTATGGTTTATTGTTTGACCTTAGTATGTTATGGTTAACATGATGGATTTTTATGTTTAGATTTGTTATTTGTTATGGATTATTTTGTTAGGTTTGTTATGTTTTATGAACTTATATGTTTTGAAATGTTATGTGTTTAGCATTTATAGGTTATGGTTGGTTATGTTATCGATTGTGTTAGGTGCAATTTGTGCACCTTTTTGCACACCTTTTAGTCCATTTTTATGCACATGTTTAGCATAATTGTTCTTCCTTTTTCTTGCATTTCATCATATTCATGTTAGTCTCTAGAACAACCTTATTTTCACACTTTCATGTCTTTTTCAAGTAAACCGGAGGTTGGGACGCACGTTGGGAGGTGCCAAGAAGCATTGGTGAAGATTTCGGGATGATCGGGCGAAGATCGGAAAAGTTGAAAAAATGAAGTTTAGAATTTGAGTCAGAGTGGTACATGGGGTGTGTTGGATTTACGTTGTAAAAGGAGCACGGGTCGTGTTGACCAGAAAAGGGGGCTGTTGACTACACTGAACATGACCCGTGTTGATTTGTTCTATTTTGACACAGGTTGTGTTTGACCCAAAAACCAACTTTTGGCAGTTTTTCCTATTTTTCATATTATGGGATTTGGGTCATTTTTACACACACACAACAGATCAGAGCACCATTGGTGAGGGAATTTCGAAGGTTTTTGTAAGGATTTTATCGTTTATCATTTGGAAACATTATTTCTCTTATTTGTAAGTTGTAATTGCACATCATTTCCATCTTTACAACTTGTGATTTTGTTCTAGCCATGTGTGGCTAGAACCCTAGTTTCTCTAACTTCATATTTTGACTTCTTGGTTGTGATTTCAATCATATGACTTGATATTTGCTTTTAATTTCTATCGAGTGAAATTGATTTTGCTTCAATCGAATGTTTGATTCTAATTGTGATTCTTATTGGCCATTTGAATTAGGGTTCAAGTTATTCATTTTGCAAAATCCGTAATTGTTTTGTGATTTGGACTAAGTAACAAGCATTAAATTGTTGTACATTGAATGAATTTAGTGTAAATCTTTTCACACACTTTTACACTCCCGAGCTTGTGAGGAGTATTGGTTGTTATTAAGATCATTCACATAAAGCTTAATGTAATCTTTTAATCTAATTCTAAGAGGTTGTTTAAATTATGTTAGTAAGGTTAGGGTTAATCAAAGATCTTGTTTTGGTTAAACAATGTGGTGAATGGGAAGTGTTAGAGCTTGTTAACACTTTCAAGTACCAACTTAGATAGAATTGAGCAAGTATGATGACATTTTGGAATTGCATTGCTAAGTTGTCATACATAGATTTGGAGTCCTTATAATTTCAAATTTAATTTACTTATCTAGTCGCTTACTTTTGTTTTTAGTTAGTTTTTTTAATCATTGCATTTACCCCCCCCCCCCCCACTCTTTACTGTTGGTGACCAAAGTACCTTGTGCAAAGAGGTATATACTGATTGTCCCGTGTCTCTGTGGATCGACCCTACTTGCCTTGTACTACCTTTTAGTGCAATATAGTAGGGTTCTTTTGGAGTATATCGTACCCCTTTGTTTGTTGGGTTTGACATGCCTAACAGATTGTTATGTTATTGATTTTAATGTAATTTGTATTCAACATTCACCAGGTCACATATGGATAAACAAGAAGACTTTTTATAT
Organism: Lactuca saligna; assembly: GCF_052625555.1. Taxonomy (NCBI): domain Eukaryota; kingdom Viridiplantae; phylum Streptophyta; class Magnoliopsida; order Asterales; family Asteraceae; genus Lactuca; species Lactuca saligna. The sequence continues at coordinate 23,296,298 of NC_136422.1, forward strand.
TTCCTTATATTCTTGTGGTATTGGTTGATGTTGGTCTGGTGAAGTAAACGGATAATTAAAACAATAAGCGCTAGCAAAATGGTAGCAAAGGGGGATGTGTATATACAAGATTTGATACACGGACGTCCTATACAATGTTATGTTATGATGCGTCTTTGACAAGATGAATTTGTACTATTACGCAATCATTTTACACAAAGAAATTGGTTGCAACGTAATAGGAATATACTAATTGAAGAAAAGATGGCTATATTATTACATGTTATAGGACATAATGAAAGTTTTCGATCAGTTAAAGAAAGATTTTATCACTCCACACAAACGACTCATCAATGTTTTCATGAGGTCCTATGTGTAATGATGTGTCTTTCAAGAGAAATTATAGTACCAGTATCATCTAATCCAAAAATAAATACCTGAAAATGACATCTACGGCTAACACACATATTTCTTGGAGCAATAGGTGCACTAGATGGAACACTTATACATGCATTTGTGCTCGTTGATGAACAAACTCACTATAGGGGAAGAGGAAAAGGTGAATGTTATCAAAATGTAATCGTAATTTGTGATTTTGATATGATATTCACCTTTGTAAGGGCTGGATGGGAGGGAATAGCACATGATTCTAAAGTTTTTAAAGAAGTTGCATTTAATCCGACCTTTTGGATTTCCATTCCCTCCACCAGGTTTGTAATTTTTCTATAAGTTTTATTATCTATTGTAATGAACCAAAAATCATAAGGTAAAATTTTCATTTTTAGTTTAACCAGAAACACCAATTATAGTTTTCTAAACATTCAAAAGTATATTAAAATAAAACAATTATCACAGTATGATACCAAAATCATAAAGTTGCGGAAACATGGGTGGATGCACTGCGATCAAGTCGGGCTCTTCCCTTTCGAACCACAAGTACTTGAAACCATACCATAAAAACTGTATGCACAAAGCTTAGTGATTTCCCTAAATACCACATATCATACATATCATTGGGCCTACCCCCACATATTGGGTGCAACCCACCATAATGGGCCCAACCCTACCAAACCAATGGGCCCAACCCGACATACAAATGCAAGAGTTACAGAGACAGCTAGCACCCTACATGACATACAATAGACCTAACCCTTCCCGATCCATAGGCCTAGCCTAACATACAAATGGGCCTAGCCTGCCATACAATGGGCCTAGCCCAATATACCCTGTAAGAGTCACAAAGACAACTAGATTAACATATCTTAGTGGGCTGGTATTGGTGCCTTTGACCCACGAGTACAGCAAGGAGACTCACCTCAATCCGAGATAACCGAGATATACGCTCTGCTGCTACCGGAAGCCTCACACTGAAAATAACCAATTATCCTTAATCAACAATTAAGACAATTCCCAAAATCCAAGGCCCAATCTATATTTTATTTTTCCACTAGGTAAAAGACCATTTTACCCTTCCCGTATTTGGTCCAATAATCCATTTCCAAACCTCTAAAAGGCCCAAATTGAACTTCTCGGGAGTATGCCTCGTGTAGCAGAAGCGCACACCCTGCATACTACCTGCCGCTGCATAGTATACAAGTCACCGAAGCGTAACACGAGGAATCCATGCATTACGTTAAGCGTACACCTATGTACGCCTAGCATACTCATTAGAGGGACAAAACTCATATTAAGCTTTTAATGGTTAAGACCAAAACATCTAAACATAGATTTAACCCTTCAGGGGTGTCTTAAGTCATAAAGTTCCTGACTTTATGACTTTCCATGGTTTAATGGGGTCCAAACCATAATCAAGCTTCCTAACTTCACAAAAAGCTCACCAATTCTTGCGTGAGAGGATAATACTCCTTAGGATCTAAACATTATTACTTAATGACCTCAATAAGGACCAAATATGAGGCTCAAAGGTTCTGGGGTAACTTCTACTCACAAGAAGCACAATCTTGGGACCAAAACATACCAATACCACCCAAACTAGATCTACAAGAGAAGTTATCTAGGTTAAGACTTTATACCTCTAGAAGATAGATGAAGATGCAAAAATTCTGGATCCATAAGTTCCAAGTTAACCAACGCTTCTCCAATGACCTCCTTCTTCTTCAATGTGTACCGAAAACACTCCAAATTACTCAAAAGCCTCAAGAATGCTCAAATGAAGGATAGGGTTTCGATTTTAGGGTTAAGGTTGATGGAGGCTGAAGATAATAGGGTTTGGACATAAGTTAAGGCCTTTAAATAGAGTCCAAGACCCTAAATTAGCGTTTTCACCTAACTGGAGTATGCCCAACGTACTCAAAGGGCCATCTGAAAAAATCCACCCTAGTACACCTGACGTGCTCCCTATATGCCCAACATACCAGGATTAGCCCTAAAACCACCAAACATACGAAGGCCATAACTTTTTCTTTCTAAGTCTAATTTCAACGATCCTTATATCCATGGAAAGGTAATGAGAATCACTACAATCCTATCATCTCTCATTAGCTTTATAACTTTCCAAACTTAAATCCAAAATTCATAAAAGGCTCAGACCATCACTTTAATGTTATACCCTTGGGCTCTAAAGCACAAACTGAACAATCGAATCAGCTAATCTACATTATCCACATCCAAAGGGGTCAAAATCTCTCTTTCCCTAAAGCACAAATCCTTATGATAACTAATCTTTGGGTCACAACCCTGACTTAGGAAACGATTCAAAACTGGGTGTTACAACTCTCCCCCACTTAAATTAGATTTTGTCCTCGAAATCACTCCTTACCACCCTCTTGACAACCAGACGCTCCAAAAAATACATCTTTACTCCTTGAATCGTCGGAAAGGTTGAACCATACTCTTAGTGACCCTCAAAATCTACCATCAAAACCTAACCTTATCAGAACTCATACTCATAATGGTGAAGAAATCACTAATACATTAGTTAACACACCAACATCTTATTACTATAATTTCAGAACCCCGAAAACTTTTTCTGACCTCCACACATGTAGGACCATCCCGAAACATAATCACTAGGACCTCTTACTTCAATTTAAACTCAAAATGTCCTTTTGATTGAACTATCCAATGGATACTAATGGTAGACAGATTCCTTAACCTTAAATTGTTGATGAAAAGATCTTTTATATATACAAAGACGACTCCCAACTTGAGTCTTATCTATTTTCCAACCCGATACATCGCTCATATCTTGAAATGCAATGATTTATACTTGCATTTTATCCGAAATATTTGGATTCCATGGTGACCTTCTATCAAACTGAGATATAAAATTCCTAATCCACTACTGAGATCGACAGTCTCACACTTAGTCCAACTACCAAGCTCCTACTGAGAGTCTAAATGATAAAGGCTACCCTAGCCTATACATCACACGAATACCAATCACTAACCATAGAGTTAAAGTTGGCTATTCAAACCCTGATCAACAAAGTTAACAATATATATATATATATATATATATATATATATATATATATATATATATATTTGTGATTAGGATTAGACCTTTACTTAGATAGGTATACATCCCTTAATTAGTGGGATATCAGTTACTGTAATCGTGTATAATCAACATTAGGGTGAAACCCTAAGGTAATGTCTTGGTGACCATCTTTGTGACATTCGTTCTCTTTGGTAGAACATCCTTTCTTAGTAAAAGCATTTTTGTCATTATTCATGTTCTTTGTTTTTCTGTTTAGATTACTTTGTTCTTTGTTATTCATACTTGAAGTGTATCCTATCAATACAAACCTTCAATTTCTTATTGCCTATTAGTATTTCTACTAGAATGTTGTTTGTTTTGTGTTATATGAAACCTATATTGAAGTTAGTTAACTATTAAGCACATACATTAAGTTGGATGCGAAGAAGATTAAATAGTTTTAGAATGTTTGATTTGGCTCTATTGCGTAGCTCTTGTTTGATTCTAATAGTTGTAGTGCATGATCTTGCAGTCGAAGGACTATTTAATCCTTGTTGCATGTAATTGTATTTGTAAGATAGTTAGTTGAGGTTGGTAGAAGTTTCTTCCGCATATGATAGTAGGGTGGGGTGAGTATTCCTAGTGACATTGGAAGAGTGTTAGAGTGTGCTAGTGTGATCACTATCGTATGAGAAAACCTAAGGTGAGAATTTAGGAAGTTTGTGGTATATTTTCTATGCATCTGGTAATACTATTACACCGAGTAGTGGTGGAATTCTTAGTGACCTAAGAAAAGTGTTAAGGTATTTTAGTGTGCGTCTGTGGGGGGCGGGGGGACATTGGTATCTGCGGTTGATAATGGTCTTGCGTAATGACTTAGGAACTTTAAGACAATTATTGGGACATGTACTGATTGGTGTGGAAGGTAGTATGGTTCCGTACAATTGAAATCACATGATTCGAATGGGGATCGGGAAGGACTATAAAGGTTACTAGGGATCTAGTGGAGGGTCTATAGTGTGGTATAACACTATCATTAGTTGCAGTTGTCTCCGTCACTGTCTTCCTGTCGGCTACAATTGTTTAGGATGAGACTGGAAATTGTTTGGGCCTTAGTGCTCGTGGCAATTTGGGTCTATATGGTATAGACCTAGGTGAGTTAACAGATTCAAAAGTATCGAGGGCCTTGATCGAAGTAGAGCCAGTTTTAGTCGCATGACTCAAGAAGAAAGCCAATGTGATGATCTACGTGGGGATTGTAGCATGAGGCTGAGTGGTTAGCCGAGGTATAGGGATGTCATTTTCTGAGACAAAGTTATGTTTCTCTAGCCTCCCATGCTCGAGGGAGGAGAGATCAGATGTGTGACAATAAAAGGAGATGGTGTTCTCCTCATCGGATTGTGATGTAAGAGGGTAAAGTCTGGTTCGGGGTAAATCGTCTCTATTTTATAGCGAGGGAATGTTCGAGACTTGATTGTTCTTGTGGATCCACGACCAATGTAAAGGTCATGATTCAATTGGAATATGTAATGCATATTCGAGAAGGTCAGGTGTACCCAAGGAGGTATCGAGTTATTCATGTGTTGGGTAGGAGTGTTCTGTAGATATGTTGAGTTTCTCGGAGCTATGTTTTGAGATTCTGTAAGGGATTCTTGAAGCTTCAAGAGGAGGATGAGGTTGTGGATCAACTATCCAAATGCAAAGTTTTATGTGCATAAGTCAATTTCATAAGGTGCCTCATTAGTTCAATGGTATTCTGATCAATTTTGCTAAAATTGAGTTGGCAATGTTGGGGAAGATCTTTGAGGTCTCCATATGAGATTCAGAGTTTCCTTATGATTAGTCAAAGGATGGTCGTGTGTTGTGTTTTTCATTATGAGGGATAAGATGAGTATGTACCTGGTTAAGCCCGTCTAAGGCTTTGACAGGGTAGACGTTAGTCAATGATAGTCTGAACCCAAAGTGAGGGAGATCTGAGTATTCTGCTTAGAGGATCATTAATCGGTTTGATTTTTATGATTTCAGCTCAATGTGTCAGAGGAATCTACCGTTTAGGTATGCTATATTTTGGTTCAGGATTATTGTTGCATGGGGAGAAGAATGGGACTACTATCAAAGTGCTCGCGGTTAAGAAGTTTCTCATTGTGTTTCTCAAGGATGGTCGTGTGTTGTGTTTTTCATTATAAGGGATAATATGAGTATGTACTTGGTTAAGCCCGTCTAAGGCTTTGACATGGTAGACGTCAGTCAATGATAGTCTGAACCCAAAGTGAGGGAGAACTGAGTATTCTGCTTAGAGGATCATTAATCGGTTTGATTTTTATGATTTCAGCTCAATGTGTCAGAGGAATCTACCGTTCAGGTATGCTATATTTTGGTTTAGGATTATTGTTGCATGGGGAGAAGAATGGGACTACTTTCAAAGTGCTCGCGATTAAGAAGTTTCTCGTGGTGTTTCTCAAGGGATTCGTTCTAATCCCCCATGGTTGCAGAAAATTTAAGGTTTGGTTAGATTGTAGGTGTAGAACAAGTTTCCATTATGTGTACGTCTTCAAGGACGCATGTGTTATGATCAGAAGTTCCTTTCAGAAGTGTCAAGGATCTTGATAGAGAAACATTGAGTCGCTCGAGTTGTGCATCATATATCAAGTACATGGTTAGCACAATATATGGATTAGTTATCTTTGAATAAGTTGGGAAATCATTGATCGGCCTTAGAGTTCACTAAGATTATTCGAAGGCTTCAATTTGTATTAGTTAAGGGTGCAATTGATGCGTCGACCCTTCGTCTAGTTTTGTAAGGTGTGCATCTTGTTCTCTTTGTATGTGTACTATCGACTGTTTTGTTGTGGAATGCTTGTTCCTAGTAGGTTTGAGTTAGCAGCTGTCCTTGGCTATTGGGAGTTCATATATTGGAGCAACATTGTTAAGTTTGTTAGGTATAATCGTGTTTATGCAAGTGCAGTTTTGGCTGGTCACTTTGATTGGGTTGGTATTGGGATTGATTCGATCAAGATTTTGGCACATTCTGGTTAATTTTGGAGTCCTTTTAGAAATTCAAAGTTTCACTTGTCTCTTGTACATTGGTGGGGACCTGTTCCACTTCATCATGGTGTGGGATCTTATTGTGATTGTTAGAATGTGTCTAATAACGGTTGAGGTTTGGTGTATCGTCCGTTTGCTAGTACGTCTCCTTTTGGGTAAGGTCACAATTTAGAAGGGACACAGTCGGCCCAAGGAGCATTTTTTCTCCTATACATTATGGAATATTATGCTTTCAAGTTGGAATGAGAGTTCAATTTTCTATCTTCTTTCTGTTTGTGTACGGTCATGGTTCGTTTAACGATGTGTCGATGGTAGTGGATTATCGAAGAGTTGCATGTTAAAGAATGGTATAGCTTTTGTGCTTGGGCAAAGTGTTGATTGGGGTGTTGATTATCTTCTTAACGGTTAGTGGGATGATGGCAACGTGCCTTTAGGCCCATTGGATGCTAGTCGGGAGTTTTCTTGTGTATGGCTCGAAAATGGAAAGAACGGTGAGAAATCGTGGGCTCCTCATCCTGATGATTAGATGGTGTTACGTCATGCCATGAGCCATCATGGATTTCACCCACATGTGTGGTTCCAACAGTTAGGTAGTGGAGAACCGTGTATTGGTCTGTTAGACATATGTTGTAGACGGGTATTGAGCAATATAGTGTTGTTAATGGGGGTTCAGTGACCGGGAGGTTGAATCGGGTAGTGATAGGATGTTGACTTGCTAGAAAAGTCATGGTTGTATATTAACAGTTGTTATTAGGATTCTTCATAGTGGAGTCATGTTCGTCTTATGATGAGGCTTTGTGTGAGTTCTCTCCATTTATTACCTATGTTATGGTGGGGTACATACTAGACTAGCTGAGTCTTAGTAACTGATGGCCATTATGTGGAATTTTTTAGGACGGATGATAGTCCCAGGGTCGATGATGACCCATATTTGTGTATATTAACATAGGGGTAGTGGTGTACTGCTTAGAGTACTAGGAGGTCGGTAATGCGGGTGGTTATAAGTCTCTTGGGTAGTCTGGCGGGTGATTGTGCATCTATGTTATTTTGGGAGCTTGAGTACCACATGAGTTTTGGTGTTGCCCATGGTTGTGATCGTAGGAGCATTTTGTTAGTTACAACTTGTCAGAAATTTAGTTATGTATTTGAGGATCTTAGTCATGATACTTGAATTTAGGATGGGTTGATCAGCCCTACTATTTTTTTTTGTTTAGATGAAGTAATTTTATAGCCAAGGGAATGTGAAGGCTAGTTTAGCCTTAGCTAGCTTATGTCTCACACTTGAGTCTGTATGAGAGGGTGTCGGCATCGACAGTTGATTGTGGATTATGTACCCAATTTTCAGTGAGATGGCACGAGGCCGAAGAAAACCTTGGATGGATTGATTTTGTGAACATTGGGTTAACATAGTTGATGTATGAGTTTCCTTGTTGCTTAAAAATTAGGTATGATCTAAAAGTCTTTGAACTATTGATTAAAAATGAGTGCCTCCTATGGTTGATTAGGTGTAGTGTGATGGTGTTCGTTCTTCTTTGAGTTGTGTGCTTCTTGCTGAGGATTAATTCAACTTACATTCCAATGAGGAGATGTTTGTTTGGGGTATGGTTTAAGTGCTACATTGGTCGCAACGTCGACATTTTGGAAGTTCCACCTGGGAATGGCTTATGCGCCTATTTCTGAAATCCTGGTAATGATTGTTCTAGATTCTAGTATGCCTGCTTTTGTCGGCTCGTGTAGGAGGGAGTGGGCTTGGAAAACCTACAAAGGATTCGGGGATGTTTTTAAGAGATATTCATAAGGGCAGATTTTAAGGACGAAATCTAATTTAAGTGGGGGAGAATTGTAACACCTGTTTCCCATAATGGATCAGATGAGGGATTTGTGAGATCAGAGATCAGATTTTTAGAAAAACTAGGTGTTACAATGTGGTGATTGGAGCACCACGAGGTGGCGTATTTTATGTTTGATATCGTGTTTAGCCAGTCACCACCATGTGGCAAAGGAAAGGCCATGATATGGTAGTTCTGGTGGATCAAGCCCATGATTTTTAGGGTTTCTTGATATTTAAACATTTAATCTCAAGGATTAGGGTATCCTTTTCAACCTCCAACCATTTCACACCAAACGCTAGCCTCCTTGGAGTGATTATTGTTGTATTAGTGGTGATTCTTGAAGTTTAAATCTTTGGCTAAGATTTTGGAAGAATGAGAGGTGTGCTTGCTAGTTGGAAGAGTGGATTACTTCAGATCTTGCACCTCATGCATCTTGTGGAGCTTTGGAAGGCATAAAGATTCCACCTTTTTGGTTCTCTCTTCACAGATCTAAGACTTATTGCATTTCTTGGTTCATATTCAAGTTTGGGTTGGTTTAATGAGATAAAGTTTGCAACTTTATAACTCATCTTGGTCCCTTGGTCACTATATATTTTAGATTTGAAGTTTGGTTGTGTTTTAAGCTCCATGCATGATATTTTCGTTTTTTTTTTTTCCCAATTTTGACCTAGATTGAGATCTAGACTTGCATTATTGTATTAAACCTACTTTCTCGGAATATCTTTTTTTACCCAGCCTAGCGTGTCGACTTCTTGTTTATATCGCTACGGCTATAAACACGTTCTTGTTCCTACTAACAAAACATCCCCTCTTTCTTCGAGTCCCTTCCCTCTTCACATGACGAATTTGAACTCAACATATGCATGTCCGTAAAGTTGTGATTTTTATGTTGGAATATAAGTAAGAAACCCTTCTGGAAGCTATAGATTTGTGGCTTTGGTTATTAAGAGCTTAATGGTTGAGTCCATGCGTTAAGTAGGAATTAAGGATCCAGTTTTAGATATTTAGACTCATTGGTACGTATTAATGTGTAAAGTTGGAAACTTTATCCATCAAGACCTAGGGAAAGACTAGCTCTGAGCTTTGGAGCTCTTAAGGTCGAAGGAAAATAGCTTAATCCATTAAGTTGTTGAGATCCAGTTCCCATGATGTGGCAAATAGGGGCCATGACATGGCGACTGGTGGATGCCCAATTATTTTTTCATTTTTCTCCCATGTCGTGGCTAATGGGATGCCACGACGTGGTGATCTGCTGAAGTGGACTTCATTGACTTTTTTACTAGTTGGACTTTTAGTCAAACTTGGAGAAGTGTTGTGCTATAGCCTAAGATTTAGTTTGTGATTGGTTTAGGAGGTTTGTGTAGCTGATTTTGTGGGACTATGAGTAGGGGATTTAAGCTCTTCATTCAGTTGAGTCGTTTTGCTATACTATAGGACACTAGGTGTCGTTTTGTGCATGTTGTCTTCGTGACTCTTATTGGTATGCTTGTATGTTATGTGAATGTGGATTGATACGGACCCATGGTTGATATAGACCGGTGGTTTCAATCTAGACTCGGAGTCAATGTGGACTCGGGGTTGATACAGACTCGAGGTTGATGCGGACCCGAGTTTGATGAAAACCCGATGGAGTCAATCTGGACTCGAAATCAATACGGGCTCGGGGTTGATACGGACCAGTTATAGTTATGTGTTTTTATATTTGTGCTATGTGGTATTTAAAGGAACTCCCTAAGCTTTATGATTTTAGTTGTGGATTAAATATTTTGCAAGTTCTTATCGGATTGTGGAGGCAGGACTATACACACACATAAACAACTTTGTGATTCGAGATTCCACATTGTCTTCCTTATAACTCTCATTTCTGAATAAATTCTTATGAAAGTATGGTTTGGTCTGAATGTAACTTTCTTAAAAATGGGTACTTATTCTATTTTAAAAATGAAAATTTTAGTCTTGAATTTGGACATTACATCAAACATCCAATTGGATAGGATTTTGGAAATCATTTGACCTTAATTCTTATGATAAATTCAAATTTCATTTATCAAGATAAACAATGAACACACCACTTCATGATGAAAATGTATGTTGGAATTAGTTCACACTAATAGACCATTTAGATTAACCACATAAGATGGTAAGAACAACTTTGTTACCTTTAATGTATGAACATGTATATCTGAATAAACATAAGTCTAGAATCTTAGAGGTGTTCTGAGCTCTAATAAAATGAAGTTCAAAGTCAACTGGGAAATAGGATAAGAAAATCATATCCAACAGAGATAGTGAGAATCTTAGTGAAAAGGTCTAATGATCATCTAAGGGATTGTGCAACAGTTTCACTAAATGTCTCAATCCAAAACAATGCCACAAGAAATATAGTTAGATAGAGAAACAATCATTGTACAATTTGGTAATTGATTATTCATATTGTTCTTACTAACAATTTATGGATTATACGATGAATAAGTGTTATAAAAGTCTTTGGTCTTGTACCAACTGAGAAGGTTTACAAGACACTCTATGAGATGCATTATTTTGTTAGTCATCCCAACAAGACTTTCAAGTAGTTTTTTATGAACCCTTTGAGAACAAAGTATTTTTTGCTCAAAGGTTAGTCTTTAAAAAGAGAGAGTTGATATCCAAAAGTGTTATTCGGAGACATGTTGAATTTAATGAGACTAAAGATCCATCTAACGAAGAACCTAAAGTTGACACTAGCACTTAATTAGAGTTTAAAACACATATTAAGGAGACATCCATACCTCTAATTTTTCCTCATAATATTTGATAGATGGAATCATGTACTTGGTTATATAGATTTTGTATTACTAGGAAATGAGTTATTGGTAGATTGCGATCAAAGTCCATCGGCTATAGGTAGCTATGAAAGGCCCTATAAGCTACGAATAGAATAAAGGATGTGGAAATAGATATTCGGTCCATGTATGTTTGAAACTTGAATTGATCAAACACTTGGCCTTAATATATAGTTTTAGTAGATCTTCACAATATTAAAAGCATGGATAGGAACACACACATATTCAAACCAAGATTGGTTGTAAAAGATGTGATAGCGTGAGAAGCCCATTAGTGGACTATAACAAGCATCTCATATTTTGATTATTTATTTCAATGAGAAAGTCAAAATTTTGAGTTTCAATAAATAAATGATAGGCCATAGCTATGTTAAAACTAGTGGGAGATTTGTTGTCACCCTTATACTGTATATGGATATTATACAATTTGTGAAAAAAGTCCTAACTTTGCGAAGTGTAAATATTAACTTGGATTGGGAATTGTTTCACTATAAATCACATCGGAGAAACAACAAGTGTGTACTTAGAGTCTATTGAGGTAGGTATGAGTGATTCATTGAACTAGGCCAAATTACATGGAGTTTTAAGGAAATTTGAGATGCAGAACTCCAGTAGAGTTCATTCTTGTAAAGCATGATATGACATTGTGCAAATGCAAATGTCTTAGTTCTATGCGAGCTAGAAGAAGTGAATCGAGTCGCACATGCTTTTTTTTAAGGGATCAATCTTGTATGACTTAACATGTAGTAGATCTAATGACTCATATGCCTTGAGCATGACAAGTCATATTGGATCCTTTTGAAAAGAATCGACAAATTTGGATCAAGAACACTCATTGGTGTCCTAAAAGGACAAAAGGAATGATCTTGTTAGTATGGGGGATATCAATGTAATAGTTACATTGATGATAAGTTCCACGCTACTAAAGGCATTTCGTTAGCATTAAGAGTTTGTGTTATTAATGAATAGTAAAGTAGTAGCTTGGAAGAGTACCAAGTAATACATGTACATGGATTTAATAGAACAAACTATATTGCAGTTAGATAGATTGAAAAGAAAAACTATGCGACTAAAAGAGATTCATGAGTAACCTTAGTGTTGGATTTAATCATTGATGGTTCTTTTGAAGTATCTTGTGACTATGGGGAAGATTTACCTTGAGTAAGGATCCCAAGTCACACAAGATCACATGGCACATACTTAGTAAGTAACATCATGTTTTATAGTTATTCTATTGTGAGGACACAAAGTCAACCTAGTCATATCAAAAGAGAATCTTGTTGGTCCATTCTATATTCTATTGTGAGGACACAAATTCAACCTAGTAACATCATGTTTTATAGTTATTCTATTGTGAGGACACAAAGTCAACCTAGTTATTCTATTGTGAGGACACAAAGTCAACCTAACATAGGATTGCGACCAATACTCCTGAGTAATTTAAATGGATATTTTAAGGTATTAGAGTAACCCGTATCTCAAGAATACTTCATGGATTTTGTCATAAGTAATTGTAAGATGACAATATCATATATTCTTCAAATGGATATGCATAAGGTTTTTGTCCTACAATCTGTTGTGTCTTAGTTTCTCTCCAACGTTGTTCGTAACTGGAAACCACATAGGGATTGCCCAGATATGACATGAGGAATAAGTGGCATCTATGTATTCGAATTTTATTGGTTCCTTATTCCTTAAACATTAGAAGTCGATATATGTGGCCCCTTGATGATTTGGTTTTGACATTAAAATGTGTGGTTGCGCTCAAACTGAATTGATAATGAATTAATTAAGCAATTTGTTTTTGGTTGACACAAGTTGCTATCTGGAAACATAATCTTGATTCTTGAACATTTGATATTGACATTTATCCATGTCTTACATTCATACAAATATATCAAAGAACAAAGGAATATTTTATCACTTATCTAAGGGTTATATCACGACTTTAAGTTGTGAGTATGGCAGGTACATTGGATTGTATACTCTTTATTTATTACTAGTAAATATTAAACCATATAGTGTTGTTGACTTGTGCAAGTGGGAGTTGTCGTAATATGGTGCACACAGTCACAACCGTTGCTAATATTTCTATTATAATTAGGGTTCTTTTGGATTACACGCAAGGAGAAAAATAAGCACATGATGACACAAGAAAGTTATAGGGACCTGGTTTTTTAATTAGTTAAGAATTTAATTAATTAAATAAAATCTGGTAATCCACAAGGTTCTAGATAAATGAATTCGAAATTCTATTAAATAGTAAAGATAATGATAATTATTATGTGATTGGACATTTATCTGTTTATGGTTTAAATCCTTCCCTAAAAATATAGGGGCCCTAGGCTAAATGTGATGATGAAATTTTCTTTATAAAAACCCTAGTATTTAGCATAACCAACCGATTCTCGAAACCTACTCTTTCCCAATTACACGGGGCGTATATGTCGATTTCGTGTTCTAATGTTTGGCATTCAATGTGTTCGTCCATGGGTGAAGTCATATGTTTATGGTATGTTCCTTGGGTGCGACTACGAAAGCGGAGTTCTCTGTTGGGCTCTTAGAACTTATTATTCAATCAAGATCTGTGAAGGTTTCAAATACTACAAAGGTATGCATTCTAGTTTCCTTTTTCTTTATTTTAAGTTACAATTGATTGGTAGAGCCTAGATCCTTGTCTGGTTTATGATCTTAGTATTTGAGTTGCTTCCATTGTGCGCCTTCGTGGCCTTTCAGATCCCTCATAACCCAACACTAAAACATTTGAGTATTTGGATATACTCTATATAGGGTGTAGAATTGACTTTTGGTATAAATATTAAAGCAGATTTCTATTCTTAGAATAACAATTTACTTTGAATATGAAAACAAAATGAACGGGATGTGATCGTGCAAGGACGCAATGGGAATAGTCAAAAGTCAAAAGTTAAAAAAACATCGAAGAGCATGGCGTGTCGAAGTGACACGTCGCAAATAGACATGACACATGGAAATATATTGTAGATGTTGCAAAAGCACGACATGTCTGATGATGCATGGCCTAATTTTTGACTTGTGTTGATACGTGTTGACATGTGTTGACATGAAGCAAGGTCACGATGCGACCAGGGATTACCATAATGAGAAATGGTTGTTTAGCCTAGTATAAAAAGTGTAAAGGCTTCTCCAATGGGTTCTTTTCGGGAATTGAACACAAAATTGGTGAGGGATGGTTACGACTTAAAGACAGAGATCTTAAGGCCAGTTTACGAGGGTAGGATCTTTGAATAAGATAAGGTGTTCTTTTGAAAGATTATTTGTGTCAGGACTCTCGGTTTGGATGACCAAGGTTATGAACCCCAGTATATAGATATACGAGATTGGGCTATCAAATTTGGGGGTAGGGTGCTTAGAAATTATGATATGGAGTTTAAATAGTCAAGAGACAAAGGTTTACTAATGTTAAGTCCTAGTATAGTGGAACCAGTCATAAGGAACCTGGTATATTTCCAAATAGGTTTGGGCAAGGAGTTGAGTTGCTAGACAACATAAACTGGAGGCTAAAAAAAGTTATTCTTCACTAGCTGGCTATGTGAGTGCATGTGGATATTTGTAACTTCATAGCAAACGAGTTTTTTATGTATAATTATTTGATATTAATTGTTTTATCACTTAAATGATAATGTTCTCAGGTTGATATTAAAAGGGGATTGTTAGTAGTTTAATATGGAAACTTTAGCATACATTGTGTTTGTTGGTTAAAGGGCATTACTACTAGTTCTATTATAAAACTTTCAACATGCCATATTGTTGATATTAACTATTGGGGTAGTCGGTGTTATTATGTGTAAAATCATAAATGATATTATTAACAATAAGTGGACTGACATTAGAATGCATTACATATGATAATGGTGTTATATACTCCAAAGTAAGTATCAGAGATCATAGTTTGCGATACATGAAAATTATCGAGATTGTAATTCGTGTAAGTAGTTGTTTTCAGTGAATATATTCATGTTATAGAACCTAGTAACAAATTACCTAGTCACAAATTACACTCATGTTACTAAGTGATAGGTTACGATCATAATTCTTATAGAGAAACCCAGTTTATACGTCATATTAACACGACATAATGAGAAGAGATAATGATTCCTCATCGGCTTTGGGATAATTTTTATTCCCATGGATAGCAAAGATTATTATGTACTAATTAGGGTATTGATTCCCCATATGTACAAGTTTATGTTTTGGGATATCAAGTCATGTGGGTGCAGTCTTACCTATAGGGTTACGTATTGGGATATGAAATCTAGTGTGTACAATTTTATTTGTAACGTTATACTTTGAGGGTGCAGAGTTCCCCGTCTTTGTCTATTATGACATGTTTAAATGCGTATAGGTTACCGGTATGTTTTAATTGTGATACTGAAAACATGATTTGTATTGTTGGGCTAAAACCCATGTATCTCACAAGTCTTTTACTAACATGTTATTTTTAAATGTGTTGTGTACTCAGGTATCAGTGTAAAGTTTAGTGAGATATTGATAGGGAAGTCTTATAGAAGACTTAGTAAAGTCTTCTGGTGGTTTAATCCCTTCTTTTTACTATAGGTTTTGATATTATTGTTGTAACACCAAACAATTGTAAACTCTAATAAATTAATGACATCTTTTGGTACACCAAATTTTACTGTGATTGATTTTTATAGTAATTATATAATCATGGTAAATTTTGAAAATATAAATGTATGGATGCAAATGTTGTTGTTTCTTCAATATTAGATGTTTGGACACTTAACCTCAACTTTTTTTTGTTAATCTTAGTACTTTGCATTTTAACCAGGTGTAGGAAGAACTTAATGAAGCATTCATAATGTCTTGTCTACTTTCGATAAAAACTTGTGTATTACACGAGTTGTGTAACACCCGGTTCTTGGTATGTATTTAAATTCAAGTAATTTTATGTTTTGCTCTGTGACTCGGCGAGTTGGAGGCCCAAGTCGTCGAGTAGACTCGATTTTGACAGGGAAGTTTAGTGACGTACACGATGAGTCGGGGGACCGACTCGACGAGTAGAAGCTGTCTAGATGAAACCCTAATATTTAGGGTTTTCACCCTATTTAAATGACTTATTCGACCTCAAACCAACCTCCATCGTCCCTCCCAACCCAGAGAAACCCTAACTCGAAACCCTAAGCCTTTAGTGAGTGTTCTTGAGCTTTTTGGTGCCTTTTATGTGTGTTTGAAGTTTGAAAAGGAGAAGGAAGCTTGGGAGATCAAGTAGATCCAGAAGTCTTGGCACATTTCCTGCTCATTTGAGGTATAAAGCTGATACCTTGGTTATTCATTACCTAGATCTTGATTTGGGGCTATTTTATACCTTTTTCTAAGCTTTAGTGAAGCTATACTCGGATTTTTGTGTATATTTAGAGTTGTAATTCAGATTTGGGACTATTAAGGGTTCCCATGGCATAAAGGTGCCAAGTTTATGGCCATGGGAGACCCATGCAACATATAAACCCCTTTTTATGGCTTTTTGAGCCGAGAATCCCATGTATGGACATCAAGTTTGTGACTTTATGTATAATATGGACCCTCGGAGGCCAGATCTATGATTTAGATGCGTTAAGACCGATTAAAATCGACTGTATAGTTTTGGACAAAAAGGGACTCGACGAGTCGCTTAAGTGACTCGGAGAGTCGGGTCGCAGTTTCCCCTAAAATGACTTCTGTAAGTGGTCTTTGGTTGAGTTGAAGGAAACTCAACCTGTTGGGGTTAGTTATGGACTTGAAGATGAAAAGACTCAACGAGTTCAAGGCAATGTCCCAACCAATAGACTGAACTCATTCATACGGATGAAGATGGACTCGACAAGTTCAAGAATGAACTCGATGAGTCGGTTGAAGAAGGTCTGATGTGTTGTTGAAGGCGAACTCATCGAGCTCTTGCTAGACTCGACGAGTAAGGACGAAATTGTAGCTTTTCGTGGACAAGGGGACTCAACGAGTTGGTGAACCAACTCGGCGAGTCTAGTCAACTAGATGTTGACTTTGACCAGGGTTTTGACTTTGACTTTGACGTGGAATTTAGTGACCCTTGTAAGGGTCATGAGTATGAATTGGTAATGTAGAAAGGATGTTGTGTAGGGATTGAGGAGCTGAGAAGAGTCGATTTTCACACCAAGGACAGTGCAGACACTACACGACATCGATGTGAGTTACCTTCCAGTAGAATTGGGTCTAAGGCACCAAGGCCGACCCACTACTAGTTGATTATAGTTGAGATGATTGTCTTTGTGATAATTGTCTGGTTTGCTACTACCTGATATGTTTTATGTGCCAGTATGATATCCTGTATGTGATAGTGGTAGTAGGAGGGGAATAGTCCCATGATTCGGTCGTTAGGACCGAAGGGTAGGTTGGACACCCCAGATATGTCTGACAGCATGATTATGATATGTTATTATATGATAGTGGTAGGGGTGAAATTGTCCCCGTAACCGGGTGAGATAGACCGGAGGGTAGCAGGCACCCCAGAACAGCCTGACACGAGTAGGTCAACACCCAAGAATGGCTTGACATGGGTAGGTCAGCACCCCAATATGGCTTGACATGGGTAGGTCGGGCACCCCCAAAATTGACCGATAATATGTATGATTGTATGGTATGTGGTATGATGGGGGAACCCACTAAGCTTTGTGCTTATGCTTTTCAGTTTTGGTTTCAGGTACCTCTTCATCTAAGGGGAAGGAGCCGGCAGGTTAGCAGTGTATCGCACACACATGATTCCATATTTGAGAACCCTGAGATTATACTCTAACATTATTCTATTTGACATTATGGTTATGAGACATGTAACTATGGTTTTGTGGTTTGATGTGATATCAGTACCGTTTTTCCTCAAACAATTTTACAAGTAATATAATTAAAACAAAAAAAATTGGTCTCGACTTTTGGGATGTTACAAGTTGATTTCAAAAAATATATATATTACAAACTAAGGATTAAATTTAACAAATTTAAAAATGATATATTTCAATAGGATTTAACTGAAATAAGGAATTATTAGGTATTTTTTTAAAAAGAGATTGTTGAGATGTTAACCATAGTTTGCAATAACTTCAACCAAATCACTTTATTTTTAAACGGTTGGTTAGTTGTTAGAAGTTAGTATTACCCAGTTAATAGAATTCATCAACCCCCAGATTAAAGCTCAAGATCTCCAATTTATGATGCAAAACCACTACTAATTGTGTTAGTCCCACATTGGCAACCATGGCAACCAGACTACTCTGGTAATCATGAAAGGAGAATTTAGGAAGTACTTATAATAAAAACAAATCGTTAAAGCATAAACCATAGTTTGCTATAACTTAAACTAAACCACTCTATTAATCATGAAATTGTAAGTGGTCATTTCACTTCCCGTGTCATCTTTGTATGGTGAAAAATATGCTAACGTATTTACATCAACTATAAAATTATTTATTTGCATTATCAAATTCACATATACATTCAACTTTTTTACCTTATGAAATCAACACTAATTGTGAAAATAAAAATTAAATGATCCTTATTGGTTATTGTGAATCAAATTATAATATTTTAGGATATTTGGAACCATTGCACAATCATTAAGAAGTGATACAACATGTTGGTATTAAAAAGATCTACAAACTTGTTGATAGGATCCTTGTCATTCGAATAAAAGGCAAAAGGTTCGAAAATTCATTTTTTGCTGCAAAATTAACATAAATGATGTAGCCAACATTAGTTATGCATTATTTGGTAAAAGATCTTCAAATATAAAAATACATGTATGATATCTCCTATAATAATTCAATCCTAAATTTTGTCTTTTGATTCTTTAGCTGAAATTACATGTAATTAGTAAATACGATAATTCTTAAGAATTAAGGGATAATTTTAAATAATGAGATCTTTTAACTTATAAATGTGTTAAAGAAATGACTTTTCACTTTCAATTCGAAACTTAATAATTGTTTTCTAAAATATAAACTTTAAAATGGTGATCTTGTTAATATCAACTATAAACCAAAAAATACATCAAAATATATGTTTTATATATTTATCCAATAAGTAGTCTTTTAATCTGTAACATTAGAAAACACAAATACAAATAAATATGAATTTACATATACCACGGGAATTCAACATTCAATGTAGTTAATATATTATATATTTTTTTCTAAGATTTTTTTTATATTTATTATCATAATCAATGTATTTAATACTTCATATATATATATATATATATATATATATATATATATATATATATATATATATATATATATATATATATATATATATATATATATATATATATATTTGAGACCATTCTAATTTTATAAGACCGTGAGATCAAATTTAAAAATAATTTTAAAATGCAAAATAAATGAAAAAATCCAAAAATTCTTTTTTTAAATATTATTCTCAGAACTTGAATTAACTAAAAAAATAAATAAAATAAAAATTAATAAATAATCTTTTTAAAACTACATGAAATATTCTAATAGAATATTACACTATACATATTCTAAAAAATAATTTTAAAATGCAAAATAAATGGAAAAATCTAAAAATTCTTTTTTTAATTATTATTTTCGGAACTTCAATTAACTAAAAATAAACTAAAATTTTTTAAAAAATCCCGTGTTTTTTTTTTAAATATGTGAAATATTCTAATAGAATATTACTTTTTTTAAATATTATTTTTAAAAAATCCAAAAAATCCCTTTTTTTTTAAATCCAAAAGTTCTTTTTTTAAATATTATTTTTAGAATTTGAATTAACTAAAAAAAATAAATAAATAAAAAATAAAAAAAAATAAAAAAATGTATCTCACGGTCTCACAAAATTAGGTCTTCTCACATGAACCTAACCATATATATATATATATATATATATATATATATATATATATATATATATATATATATATATAGGCTTAGGTTATATTGTTTTTAGTAACTATTGTCTGACAGAATGCACAAATCTGGACCACCGTATGGAATATAATCAAAGGTCATGATCTGAGGATCTATGATATTAGAATAGAATAACATGTATTATATAATCACACAAAATTCAGCATAAGGGCATTTTAGTCAATTAACCTATATTAAAAAAGGAAAATTTCAGATTTTTAGGGATAATTAATTCATTTGTTTTTAAAAATCTGAATATTTTAAATTAATTCAAATTTAAAAATCTGGTTTTATTTTGTCAGAATGATAGAATATCAACCATAAACTAGTAAATATATTTTTCTATTTTATTCTGCCAGAATGACAAAATGTCAACCATAAACTAGTAAATATATTTTCAATTTTATTCTGTCAGAATGACAGAATGCCAATCATAAACTAGTAAATACATTCTGAAAGAATACACAAAATCGATTCTTGATCTAATAGTATACCGTATAGTTACATTGTATGATTGTGATTCATTAAATACTAACAACATTCTGAAAGAATAACAAGTGTAATTCTTAAAAAATAACAACATTCTTAAACAGTGAGTGTGATCATTCTTTAATTCATTCTTCAAGCCTTTCCCATCAGATCTTCAAGTCATTTCTATCACAAATTCATTGCCAAATATTTTGTAGTGATACACTTGTAACAACTGCACATCAAACATATAAATAATTAACTACAATTCTATCATAATAAAACAATAATATTGTTACATAATAAACTATTCTAGCAGAATGGTTTTGAATATTCTTAAAGAATTTGTATTATCAAGAATATGCACAATGAACAAAACATTTGAAATATAAATGCATGAAAAGATCATATAAACACAAAAGGTGACTAAGAAAAAAAACAATTAGAATATATAAACCATCTTCGTAAGGGAACAATCAGTAGGAAGAAGACCCTCCAAGGGTAAAAAGGTCCATATAGATAGTATCTATCCCACCAGGTGTAAAAAACCACCTTTGTTTCCATCTTTGTTTACATCTAACTTCATATTTTAACATACAAATAGCATCAAAGTTTAGATTTCTTCATCTGATATCATATTTCAGTTAAGTAATATTATTAAAAAAAAACTTATTTTTGCATCTAGTTTCATGTTTCAGTAAACACAGTGTTTTAGCAAACAAAGAATATATAATTTTATATTCCATAAAACACAACATATGATTTCATATGTTACCTCATATCAGAAAAAAGAAAGAAAAAGAAAACAGCAGATTAATGAAAAGAAAAAGGGAACAAGAAAAAGCTTACCAGTTTGATTTTGACATCAGAGTTGTGGCGGTATTATGGCAGCAAGACCAATTTTCTGACCAAATTCCAGCAGATAACATAAGATATCGACAGACAAGTACAAATTCCGCCATATCTTCAGCAATTCTGGCAAGGGATTGAAACAATTGGACATCAATAACGAATGTCACGGGGGGAAGAGAACAAAAAAGAAAAACAGAAAAGAAGAAGCTACCTGGTCGTGGTCGTCGTCACCGGGAACTAAACTATCGACGTTGCTAGTGAGGAGCTACTCGTCATCGATGTCGTGGACGTCGACGTTACCTGATGGGGGTCCGAAAAGAGGGTTGTGGTGACGAGATGATGATTTGGTTTGGGTATCGGCAATGGAGGGGAAGGAAGGAAGACGAAATTGTGTGCTGCTACAATTAGTAGGGCTATGGAAGATGATGGGTAGTTGAACAAGAAGGTGGAGGAACGACTTTGATGGTTTGATTTCTCTAGCGAGACAATAGAGAATGAAGAAAATTGACAACGGCAAATGTAAGGTTTTTTCTATAGGTTTTGACTTTGACATCCCATATCTAAAGGGATAATAAACATATTAATTATTTATCATAATTAAATATGTACAGATTACTATAATACTCTTAAATATTTTATTTAATAATTTATTATTTCCTCAATTCTTATTGGTGCATATATACATACGATAGTTGTTAGAAACATTTGAACCTAGCGCTCTCTCTCTCTCTCTCTCTCTCTCTCTCTCTCTCTATATATATATATATATATATATATATATATATATATATATATATATATATATATATATATATATATATATATATATATATATTATACGCTTTTATGCCACATAAATAAATTAAAAACAAATTCATCGTCGGCCATACAATGAGGTGCCAACAGCCAACTGACTATCGGAGTCGAATAATTTGGATTCATTGTTTTAATGGGACCCGAACTCGACAATTTCTACCGGCTCATAACTCCACACGTGCTTCCCTTTTAAATATTGCTGTCTCCGGATAAGGTTACCACCACGGCACCACAGTTTAAATGTTTAATGGTTGCATAATTTAAACATTAGATAGAATTGCATAAATGGTCCTTTGATTTTTGAAAACTCTCATATTCAGGACAAGTTATGCATTTAACGATTAGTTGCACTTCTGGTTTTAATGGTTTTATTTTATTATGGTTTTGGTACTTATGAATTTAATTTTCTTTTGATTTTATATAAATTTTTTATTATACCCTTACTTTTTTTTTCTTGATTTTCTTAATATTTTTGTATGTTTATTCCAAACATATATTATGATTTTAAGAATGAATAACCATTTATACGTGTCATTTGAAAAACAAAACAGTGTTTAAACAAATTTCAAAGTTCAAAAGTTTAACGTTGTGGAAATAACGATCCAAATTTCAAAGTTCAATGATCTTCTAAATGTCCCCCACAAATCAGTTTCATCTCTCAGTTTTGATCATAATTCTGATACACATTAAAATAGTAGTCTAGGTAAAGCATGTCTAGTGAGTTAATCCCAAAGTCAACTCTTAGACCGGAAGGAGTGGGAGGGATGATTCCTTCACTTTTGGTGGGTCGTACTCTTCTATCCCTCAGTCTCCTTTTTCTCACCTAAAAGCCAAGGAGTGGAAGGGAAGCCCTTCCCTCACTTTTTTTTTTTTTTTTTTTTTTTTTTTTTTTTTTAATTTTAAATTAATATCAAACATAAAATGTAATTAAAAATAAAAAGCATTTCATTAAGTAAAATAAAAATTACATTAACCCTAATTTTTAAATAAGTAGAAAAAAAACCTAAAAATCAAACAAACTACAACATAGTAAAAATTATTAATTAATATCCTAATTTTATTTAAACCTAGATACGTCACTCGGAATCATCGTCTTCGTCCTCGCCTAGATCATCTACATCATTCTCCCCAGCATCACTCTCGTCGTCAGAATCTTCACTCTCGACGAACATATCAGAATCCTCGTCTGATTCGTCAAACAAATCATCATCGTAAGATAACTCTTGCAGGGGCTGAACATGAGCCCTATAAATGTGCTCCACCAAATCAGCACGAAGGGCCTGATGAAGGTCGCGATTGTGTACTTCTCTTCTGTTCACCCTATACTCTTGTGTACCAACGGCTACTCCTTCGACATTTGGCAAAACTTCATTTTCATTATATCGGCATATCGCTCTTCCTTCGTCTTCAAGAATCATATTATGCAATACGATACATGCATACATTACGTGTTGTAACCTTTTCACCTCATATGACCTTGCCCCGACCGTTAGTACTTGTCAACGTCTCTTAAGTACACCAAATGCTCGCTCCACATCCTTCCTAGCTGACTCTTGCGCCTCTTTAAACTTTTTCCTTTTCGGGTCGTTAGGACATGTAAACGATTTCACAAAAACAGACAAAGGAGGATATATACCGTCAGTAAGATAGTATCCATGCTTATATGCTACCCCATTTGCTTGAAAAGGTACATCATGTGACTTTCCAAGGTAGATATCGTTGAATACAAGCGACTGGTCTAGCACGTTAATATCATTGTTTATACCAGCTGGACCAAAGAATGCATGCCATATCCAAAGATCATGTGATGCGATAGCCTCTAGAATAATCGTCGGCTCTTTGTGGTCGCCTCTCATGTACTGACCACGCCATGCGTTGGGGCATAATGACCAACTCCAATGCATGCAATCGATACTACCTAGCATTCCAGGGAATCCATGTTTGCCTTCATGTACCGTATACAATTGGTGGATATTATTGATAGTTGGTTTGCGCAAATATCGTTGCCCGTAAACCAAACAGATCGGTTTGCAGAACTTGTACACAGAGTCCCGCACGGTACGCTCTGACATTCTAAAATACTCGTCTCATTTGTCTACGCCCATGCCATATGCTAGCTGACGAATTGAAGCCGTGCATTTTTGAATGGGAGAGAAACCTTTTTTCCCCTCGCATCCATTTTCCATTAGAAATATGGAAAACGGCCTTTCAAATCGCCAACAATACGTAAAAATAGTTCCTTCCTCATCCGGAACCGACGTCGAAACTTTACAGCGTAGACGGCGTCATCTGCAAAATAATCTTCTATAAGACGATCATGTCCGGCTTCGTGATTTCTACGTAACGACGGCTTTCTTAGGTTAGGTCGTACACATGATGTTTCACCAAGTCGGTTTTGATAGTATGCAACCGTTTTCGCCATGACGGAACCGATAAACTTAGCCTCCTCTACTGCCGTCGAATCGGATGATGAAGATGATGACATTTTGAGTAATATTTTTAAGAAAGAAATATAGAGAAATATAGATTATGGTTTAAAAAATGATAGAATGTGTGAGTATTTATAGATTAAGAAAAGGAAAGGAAAAAAGAATATATATATATATATATATATATATATATATATATATATATATATATATATATATATATATATATGTGTGTGTGTGTGTTAACGGCTATATAGCCGTTTGAGTATAAAAAAGAAAAAAAATTGCATGGCCAATAGTTGGAAGAGAGAGAGCGGGACTCTCTCCCCTCGGTCCATTCCCGCGGTTCCTTTCCCACACCCACGGTGCGGTGTGCACAGGTGCGGGATCGGTCTCGCTCCTTCCCCGCTGAACCACTCCGTCTGGCCTTATACAGAGAAATAATAACTCGCTTATCTAGTTCCCAACCCCATTTTTAAACTCTAATAAAATATGTTCCTGCATTAGGAATAAAATCACCATATTTCTTTCATTTGAAAGCCAAACTATTTCACAATATAATAAGAGTTCCATAAATAGGAAATGCAATGCAAGTATGCAACTATTCCCAACTCTAAGTCAAGACCAGCTCACAAATTGATATCAAATGCATAGGCTCAATGTAATGTGAACTCTATACACTTATTCCCTAACAAGCTCACTATAGCATAACACAAAGCACATACATGACCTCTTGCTCATTAATACTATGTACTAGTTTGTCATCTCATTATACCATATATTAGTTAGTTAGGATTCACATATATGTGAGGCATTACCATATATTAGTTAGTTAGGCTTCACATATATGTAAGGCATTCTAACATGCTCGCATAAACCCATAAGCCAATTTCAAGATCCCTAGTCTACGTGAACTCTAAAGACAAAACCATCCTACATGAATGCACATATACATGAAGGAAAACCCTTATCCAAAGTTTATGTAAAAACTGATGGGTTTTAGCCATAAGAACTTTCCTATGTGGGCATGCAAAACCCTAATGCTCGGATCTAGGCTTTCTAATTAAACATGCTTTGAGTCCAAGACTTCTAATGGCTAATTAGGTTAAATAACAACATTGAAATAGATCTAGAATTATACCTTTGGATTCCTTGTTGATCTTGTTGTCTTGGAGCTTCTAGAGTCACAAATGTCACTCCTCTAATGGCTTACAAACACCAATAGCAAGCAAGATGATTTAGGAGAGAGGAGAGGGAAGTAATTCGGCCAGAGTATCTCTACTTTAGATGGTGTGTCGAATTCCCTCACCCCTAGGGTCTATTTATACTTGTAGACTCCTTAAGGATTACAGCTTTAACCCTAATTGGATAACTTAGACTTTAAGTTGATCCATATCCTTTCCTTGATAACCTTATGGACGATTTTGGCTTATCCAAGCCCTAGAAATCGTCCATCCTATCATGGATAAGGATTTATAGTCTAAAGTGTAACTATCAAACAATTGACAGTTTATACCCTCTTATTTAATTAATCTCTTTAAGTCACTAAATTAATTCTAATTAATCTATGACTTATATTAATCAAATAACCATATATTATTCCTTATAATATTTACTCTCTCTTAACAAATCATCCATCAAGTTGCTATGGTGAAGGCAACCCAAAAGGACCATGCACAACCGGATCAAATACTTGCCTAATATAGTTGCAGCCTTAGACACTATTCCAACAGTCTCCCACTTGGATAAGTCTAGTAACTATACAAGTACAATTCGGTTTGCAATCGTAGCTCTCAAAGACGCTATCAAACTCTGATCTAATCAATCTTGTCCTTTAGATAAGGGATCGTACAGTCCTCTGTTAGATATCATGCTGACAATCCTATGGAATGGTTAGTCTAGCATTTGATTTCTCGATCTCCGATTTATTCGACATAGAACTTAATCAAACACATCAATTCAGTTCTGATCGGGCCCGACACATAAGTCAAATCAATTCAGTACTTTAGATGATCACGAAAAGGCAAAGGCTTGGTTGTACACTCTCCTCGACAGCTTTGATGATTCTGCATTTTTTTGATACTCTGATTTTTGGATGATTGAATTTTGATACTCATGATCTTCTTGACTTGGCTTCCCTAGAAAACTATTTTTTATAAAATTTTAAAATGAAAATTTTGGTTATGATTTTCAGGAGGTTACAAGTTGGTATCAGAGCCCTGGTTTGAGGGATTTGGATTAATACTCTTGTGACTCTAGACTCAAACTAAGGAGTTATTCCTTAACTAATTGTAGGGTAAAGTGGAAATGAATCTTAGAAAGATAATCTAGGAAGTTTATATATGCTTGATAGAGCCTATATTTGTAGATAGAGCATCGGTAAAGATACAAAATTACTAGTGGAGTCTAGGAAACCTATTGTATGTGCTCATGGGATACATGCATATATATATATATATATATATATATATATATATATATATATATATATATATATATATATATATATATCTTTAGTGGTCATCATGTGTAGTTCTGGAAAGTGACTTGGAAACTACGAGAAATTTTTTGGGACAAGTATAAGTAGGTGTGAAAGGTATTAGAGGCCTATATTACCCGAAGCATTAGATTCACACTTAGATCAGTAAAAGTCAAGAAGTTGTTAAGGCACTGGTAGTTAGGTAGATAATATGGCTAACACTATTAAATCATTATGCGTTATTTTCGTTATTATTTGTTGTATATCGATGTCTAGGCGAATGACTCTAAGTTCAGGCCCAAGTAGCTATATAATATCGAGTCAAATTTTCCTAAGTGAGTTAGGTTCTGACAACCTATTCCGACGTAGTTCTCACTTTAGTCATGAGAATTAAGATGGAAGTAATCAAGATAATTGTAACATCGTAAATTTTCAAACAAAAATTTTTCATTTAAAAACACAATTATCTCATTTCAAAATCACAAAAATCCAACAATCATCAAATTATAAAAACACATGTTCCAAAACTGAATCTATCTCAAATCCAGGATCCTCCAAAAAAATATATCTCAAACTCGGGTGTGTGTACAATTAAGCATGTGCCTTCCCGTGATCCTGAGAGGTACCTGAAACACATAACACATAACACAGTAAGTACGAATCTTAGTGAGTTCCCCAAAATACAACACACAACTCATTAGCCACTCAAGACTAAAACTCAATAAGACCCTCTGGTCAATGTGTCTCATTGTGACCCTCCAGTCCTACAACTCGGGTGGACCCTCCGGTCCTAACTTAGTAAGCTCAGAATAATACACAACACAAATCTCAAATACATAATGTAGGATATCACAATACTCAATCACACAAAGATTAGCATTATAGGTAAAGTATAGTGAGAAGACTCACCTCGTAATAAATCGGATAACCTCAAACTCAAATCACCGATCTAGCCTCCACCTAACACATACGATAATTATCCCTAATTAATAACAGCTCTCAATAAGCTAAACTAACCCTTCTACAAACTCACAGAAGGGTAAAACACCATTTTACCCCTCTATGGCCTTACTAGTCCACAAATTGACCAAACCGTAAAAGTCAACCAAAAGTCAATGCCAGCGAGTACGCTGCGTGTACAAGATCTCTATGATGGGTGTACTCTGATTCCATGCATGTACTGGGATTACGCTCAGCGTACGCCCCAATTTTGCTCTTTCTTCTCTTTTGATCTTAATCAGTTAAGACCATGGCTCATATCACAGATATGGACTCCCTAAAGGCTCTTACTCCATAAATTCAGTGACTTTAAGCCTTTCCATGGATGATAAAGTCACAAACACCCAACACTCTCATTCTCTTATCTCAAAATGCTCATATCTCATTCATGGGTTGATTCAAACATCCAAGTCTCGATTTTTATGACACTATACCCCTAAGGACACACAAAGGAGCTTCCCATAATCTCTGGAGCTCATTTTCTCATAAAGCATCCAACTTTAGGACCAAAACCCCTAAAATGGTCTAACATGATACACAAACAAAAGAGTGAGAAAGCTTTGAGCTCTTTAACTCCAGATGAAGCTCCCAACACAAATATCCTCAGATCTATAGCCTGGACTCCCACTCCTTCTTCTTCAAAGCTCCTTCTTCACTCCAAGAACACACAAGATCACTTAAATGCTCTCAAATGGACACACGCAAGCTCAAAGAACGAGGATTATGGTTTTAGAGGGTTGTTTGTCTGAGGGTGGTGGCCTGGAATGAGGCCATCATATCCTTTATATAGGGACACACCCCAAAAATAGGGTTTTCACTCTGGGCCTAGTACGCCCAGCGTACTAGGTGGCTTCTGCATCAATATTACGCACATGAGTACGCTGAGCGTACACTCGCGTACACCCCGCGTACTCATTTAGCACGTTTTTCACTATAACGGCTAAACTTGAGAAGTACTAAAAGAACAAGGGTTTATAAGGTATACCTAGACTTGGGATGTTACAATAATTAGTAGAAGAATTGTAGCCTTCCTTGGGGCAAAGCAACTAATGGCTAAATTTGCTACATGTTGTGGCGTGGTTATATGTCGACCCTCATAACCCAAGGAGAGAAGGATGGAGTGAATTCAACAACCATTGTTGTTGCTAGTAGTTCGACTATGTTAGTAATACCCCCTTATGCCATTTAGTTATATATGTGCGTTAGAACGTATCTAGACAACGTTATGCTTGTCACGACCTTATCCTTTTTTTTGGTCAGGATATGCAAGGAGATCAGTGCGGTGGAAACATGCAGCTATACGATGATGAGCATATCGAAGGTCACTGAATATGAAAACCAAGAGTTATTCAATTTCAAAAGGAGCTACACATCACATAGGCAAACCCAGCTTAGACTTAGGCTAGTTACGAGCAGCAGCAGATGATGGGTCGAACCCAAGTGAGGGAGAACCAACCCTTAAGCAGAAAGTGTGAGAAGTAGTTTGACTTTTGATTTCAACGTCAAGGTCCAGTAGAGTAGCAGCACGAGTAGGAGGAAGTTGATAGTTTCATTTTTGTTAAGCAGGAAACAAATAGGTGATAAGTTTCCTTCTTCTCGAGGAAAGGTTAGTATTTCATTATAGTACGTCTGATAGGATTTAGGAATTGGCCAAATTCCCAGGTGCGGATCAGATAGCCATGAGAACCATATAGGTTCATGCCTTCAATGATGTAGGATTTATCCTCGCAATATAGGATCAGGAATTCAATAGGTAGTATAGTTTGTCATAGAGAGCATCACTTACTCAGGGGATACAACAGACTTAGAGATTTGATTTCAACCATAGTAAAAATTATTTAACCCATGCCAAAGGATTATAGTAGTAGGATCAACATCAAAGGAGAGATTGTTTTGATAAGTATGATTAGAGAGCTATAAGAGAAGACCATTCGAAAAGGACTATGCCCAATAAGAATATGGTAATGCTTCAGTGTTATATTGGACTTCAAGATAAACTAATTGTTTAGTTCAGTTATTCCTTTAGTTGATAAGCATACGAATTAATAGAAAAAAGTAGGATCGAATTTCAATGTCACAAGTTGACATAGGACGACAATTAGACTTTAGCATAAATATAGTGCAGATTGAGGACCTATAATTAGTTGTAGCCTTAAAACATTTAAAAAGCAGGGATATGTTGTAAGTAGATATCAAGGAAGGATGACGGTTAAGTTCCTTTAGGACAATTGGATAATGGTTGTGAGTCTTTAAGACCACCGAAGGGTTGACCATGATTCTTCAGGTCCAAGTAGGGATGATGACAATAGCGATCTAGCATCGTAATCCCAGTAGTTAGATTATGTCACAACATACCATGAACGAATTGCTCAAAAAATAGTTGTACCTCGATATAGCTAATGTAGTTAGAGCCTTGTGATAGGGTTATTAGGCGACATAGTGTTTATTATAATCCGCTAGACTGGAAGCTAAGCAAGCCTTATTATGAGTCCATCGCCAATATTAAAGTATTGGTTCCAGTGTTTTCGAGCCCATAAACTCATTATAGTAGTTTTGGTTAACATTCAGGATGTTGGAACACATGAACTATGTAAAGAAACCACTTGTAATCTATATTTACATGTGTTGTAAGTACATGAAAAAAGCATTTTAGAATCATATTCCTGAAAATGGATTTCGTTAGGGCGTTGTAGATAAATTTACATATTTAATCACTTCATAACAATTCGAATGTGTCGATATTTCTATATGAAGGCACTCGTCCATCGAGAAACATAAGATTCTGAAAGTCCAGACCGACAAGTTCCCGATTTTGGAAAATTTTGCAAGTTTGGAAGTACGTCTAAGGTAGAAAATGAAGTTCTACAGCTAAATGAATACTGATGGGAAAATTCGATGCAACAACGCTGGCTAGATCTAAGGTTGATATCATGAAACCCCAATAGGTTAGTGTGTAGACATTATCCTAAGGTGTGTTAGCTGTAGGATTTCGGGGACGAAATCCTTGTAAGTGGGGGAGAGCTATAACACCTCATTTTCCCATTACAATACAATTCAATATAAATTTTCGTGTATAAAATTCGAGATTGAGATATATTACTTTCTGAAAAATTAATCATCATAAACATATAAGAAACGTTAATACAATTTTCGTAGATATATAGAACGCCCAAATCCAACTTCATATGAAGAAGTTATGCTTCTTCGAAGTTTTGCGATTAAACCAACACGACTCAGCGTATCGTAAAAAGTAAATTTTAGATAGGTTGCTTATTCGCCTAAGCAATCAAAATGAAAGTCTTAGTAGTCGTAAAACCGAGATCATACATATAAAGAACGTCCAAATATGACTTCGTACGAGGAGGTTATGATTTTTCTAAGTTTTAACGTAGCATTGTGCGACACAGAAACCGAAATTAAGATCGATCGATCGTTAGGAAAAACAATGTAAACGAGATTTAAAGATCTTTTCGATATAAAGACATTCGAGAACGGAATCCATAAGAAGAAGTTATGAATTTTACATGGTTGTTAGCAGTATAATCTTTGTAGACTGTTAAATTTAAGATCAGACGAGAATTAGACAACGAAGGCTAAATGAAAGTTGCAGTACTCGTTGATAACTATGCATGGATATAAAGAACATCGAAAATGGAACACGTATGACAGAGAAATGAATATTTAAAATCCACAATTTTACCCGGTACCGGCTGACTAGGAGCAACCACGTGGCAGCAAGCAGCACCACCTAACCCACCTACCCAGGGCACGAAGCGTACTTCAGCTATATATAGATAACCTCCGTTTCATTTTTCTTCACACCTCTTCTCCTATTCCTCTATGTGGTACGTCTTTTGGGTTACTTTTTAGGAGTTTTTAGGTTTTTCACTTTAGTAAAACTCTAGAGCATTAGAGGGCTCAAGAATTAGAAGCTCTCTGGTCGAATTCCTGCCTGCAAAATTCCCAGTTTTCGCTAGAAACCTCTGTAAGTGCATCTACACTTACTAAGATTTCATGATAGCTTATTTTCACAATTATCATCATTATTAGGAGCCTATAAATGCTAGATTTGTCAGTAATTACAAGTTATAATACTGATTGATCTACTTACGGGAGAAGTGTTTAGAATGGTCACGTTGGCGTAGTTGTTGGATTTCAGAAAGGATATATGTCGATATGGTCCTGCCTCCCAACTGCCCGGCCTGACTGATCCTTATTTAGAAGAACTCTTGGTATTCATTGGGATTATTGAAAGATCTAGTTTTCAATTCCAGATTTCCATAGGGATTAATAAGTTATATTATTATAGGTTAATACTTGTAAAGCGTGTAACCATCCAGTTGAATCCCAGTAGAATCACCCAGATAGCTGTCAATCATTGGAGTAGTTTTTCAGATGCGTTATCTCACTATACTATGTATTATAGTACATGTCCATGTATGTTACCATAGAGAACTAATAGAGTGGAGCTAATAAAATAGTCTCTATGTGTGTAACTATAAATTGGTAGAGAGTAGAAAATATAAATGTACATGTACTAATAAAATCCAAAGTGTAATCTCTATGTGTTTGATTGTTATGATATTAGAATTAG
This sequence comes from Lactuca saligna, assembly GCF_052625555.1. NCBI lineage: Eukaryota > Viridiplantae > Streptophyta > Magnoliopsida > Asterales > Asteraceae > Lactuca > Lactuca saligna. The sequence continues at coordinate 23,328,991 of NC_136422.1, forward strand.
TTAAGGGATTATGGTGGAACGGTTAAAAAGGTTGGGAGCTTATAGGCATGTGTGTTAACAAAATGGCATGAAGGTCGTAAATACACATAGATCACTGTTAACAAAATGACGTGTAGACCGAAAGTACACATAGACCCATGTTAACCAAATGATGTGTAGGTCATAAGTAAACATATTATTGGCACATTATGAGCCATTGTTTGTATGCATGTATATGTATTGTGGTATATGGTATTTTGGGGCAACTCACTAAGCCTGGTGCTTACCCAATTAATTAAAAAAGTTTTTTAGGTACTTCAGTCATTCGTGATAATGGAAAAGTTCAAATGTACACACACACACATTTGTAACATGTTTTCGCATAATGTAATTATACTATGATATATTTAAATAAATACAAATGAAAATTTTTCTTCGTAAAATCGGGATGTTACACCCGAAGCTCGAAAGTTATTTCCTAAAAATATACATACTTATCATATATGCTATAATTGAGTTGTTGTTAGAAATTCATGTTAGATGATATGCTAAGGATACCATTAGGATCTACATGATAGATTTTCCTATTTTTGTGATGCCTTGTAGCCTAGGGGAATACTTGTGATGCTATGCTAGAAGTTGAAATTAATATTGTTAATTGCTATGTGTATACTATATAGCTACACATTATTAGGATTTTATAGCCCTAGAAAACCTGGTGTAGCCTTAGTTCCTATTCCTTGTCTAGTTTTGGATTTTGGGTAGAATAATTTATTCGACTGTCTATCTGATCATGGATTATATATGATTGGTATAAATAGAGCAGTTAGCGAGATTAGTGGAGATTTCTAGCAGTACAAGAGGTGGTCGAGCGAACCTAAGACGAGTATCTAGGGTTTAGGTGTGGTTGCATGGAGGATATAGATATGTGTGCTAATACACGTAATGTGGAGTAAATTAATGATTTGGGGTCTTGGGAAGATATCTGAGTCAAATACGGATAAGTGTGGAAGGTAGTATGGGCCCATACTATTGAAAACACAGGATTCGTATGCGATTCAGGAAGAGTCATGAGGCTGTTGAGAAGTTAACAGGAGTTATATGTAGTGTATGTATATGATGTGGACTGATTTTGACCTATTTAATTGCATGTTTTAGTATGGTGGTGACTACCCAAGCTTCAGGCTCTAGCGATCTGGAGAGACCGAGTTCTAGTGATGATGAGATTTGTAGGATCATTTCCATTGAGGTGGCTGCAGCGATGAGGGAGGCGATCCTGGAGATGTTTGGGTCAATTAAGACCAGATTGATCGAGCAGTTCGACGAGTGCTACGTCGCACTCACTAAGGTTATTGTTGACATAGCCATTGCAACCGTTGTTGTTGTGATACTGCATGGGCATGATTCGATGCAGTACTAGGAACTCAACAACGCGAATCCACCAAAGTTTGATGGTTCCAAGGACCTGATTGCTATGATGATGTAGATTTCTGATGCTATGGGGTACTTCTTTACATGTTCGTCTCTAGAGTATATAAAGGTTCGATTGTAGTGTACCTTCTTCGCTTGGGAGTGAATAACTGGTGGAAGTGTGTGACTACTAGATATTCACCTGTGAAGCGATCCGCAGTGACATAGGAGCCGTTTGCTGAGATGTTTCATGATGAGTATGTTCCTTTGGTGGAAAGAGATTGAGAGAGAGTGATACAGAGATTGGCCCAGGACTACCTATCGCTCTGGTAGACGACAAAATTGATTACCGAGATCGCCAAGATGTTTCATGAGAGGTCCTTGTTCTGCCCAGAGTATGCTTCATCGGAGCAGGTGCGGATGACCCGGTACTTGAGTATGTTCAAGAAGGATATCAGGGAGTTTGTGAAGAACACCTAGTATCATTCATTAGTTGAGTTGTAGTCCAATTCCATGAGGAGGTAGATTGAGTTGGAGACTTGGGCAAGAGAAGGTGAGATGGAGAATCAAAGGAAGGAGAGGAAACATGTTTTAGTCCAGTTGCATTCGGCGGCTAAGCGGTTCAAGCCCGCAGATTCGAGGTCAAGATGATAGAGGGGACACACTTGTAGCAAGTGTGGTAAGGGTCATGAGAGTCCATGCCGGGTAGGGATAATATGCTACATGTGTGGCAAGGACAAGCACTTTGTGAGGGATTGTCTAAAGGTTTTTCGAGTTTTGTTTCAGCTACAACTTATGAAAGCAAAAAAAATCTGCACGGACAAGGTTTGAAAACTTAACCCTTGAATTTGATGGGTTTTGAGAACTCTAACACTTCCTAACTTAACCCTTGAATTTGTTTCAGCTACAACCTATGTTTGTCTAATAATCATGCAAAGTTTTTTTCCAAGGTTATGAACCTATCTAGCATACATGGGGTACAATTTTCTTTGTATAAAAGATAGAACTACATACCTTGATGTTGAAAGTGTTCCTTGAAACCTTGTGAGCCTAGCACATCAAGTGTGATGCCTCAAATGCTTCACAAAACACCAAATGCAAAGAATAATCTTAAGAGAATACTCTAACACTTGCAAAATTGGCTAAGCCCTCTTCTTTCTTAGTGTACCGGTTTTGGGGAGAGTTACATTGCTTATATAGTGTGTTGCATTAGGTAAACCCTAATGTTCCTTGACTCTTCATTTCTTGATCCATGGGTTAAATCCATGGAGCATCCTATGGGTGGAACCCAACTTGAGAATCCATGGAGCCTCTTAGCCCACTATATAAGATATGGAAGATTTACTTAATCTACCCATACATATAATTAGTTATCTTTTGATCACTTAATTAATTCTTGATCAAAACTAATTAAATAATATTATTAATATATTAGAACTTATAATATATTAATAACCATGCAACCCAAATGGACCATGTCGGGTCGGGTCAAGTATTTACAAGAAATAGTTATGGACTTAGACACCTTATCCAACAGTCTCCCACTTGGATAAGTCTAATAACTCTCACTACAATACTTCAGAAATCGATCGGCAATCATAGCTCTTTCAAGGTCTCTCGGAACTGAGAAGATGTTGATACGCCATTTAAGATAAGTGATCATATAATCTTTTGTTCAATATATCATCCGGATAATTACATGGAACAATCTCTTACTTATTGTCCAGCAATTTGTTTCTAGATTCCCGTTTTGTTTGACAAAGAACTTAATTGAACACATCAACTTGGTTCTGACCAGGCCCGGTACATAGGTCAAAACAAAATCATCAAGGGGCCCAGATATAAACTTCTAATCCAAGAAGGAACAGATAAACTTTGACTCATATGTTTGTTCTACTACTAGTTGAATTATACACAAAAGCACGTTTTATAACATTGAGTTACCAATGAGTTTTCGTACAATAAATTCATAGGCAACAAATCATATCTCTAGATTTGAAGACTTATATGATATTACCGTCTCACGATCACTCGAGATAAAATTCCATGAAGTGATTCCAGTGAGCGTGGGTTGATTCCAATACTCAGAACTTATGAGCACTCATGAAGTGTTGTCTTATATCCTGACACCTACAACCAACTTCATGACAGTCTTACTTCATATCTACTTCCAACATATGACTGACTGTTGAAAGTTTGAATAATATGTGAAACCACAACATACTATTCTGGAAGTCAAAACATGCAAAATAAATTATAGTAAATGATTGACAAATGATAGTAACACTTTACTCATAAATAAACACAACTTTTATTTATCATCAAATGTCAATTACACTTTAGAAATTTCATAATTTATCTAACTACTAAAACTTATATCATCCTTCAGCCCTATGCTCCGAGCATGTTGGAGATGCTTAACCTACTCAGTCCCTTCGTGAGGGGATCTGTTGGGTTCTCATCCAATGATACCCTCTTTGCCACGAGGATTCCTTCTTCTATGCGATATCTGATAAAATGATATTTTATGTCGATGTGTATGGATCTCCCGTGATCCCTTGGTTCCTTGGCTAAGGCAACAACACTTTTACTATCACAAAAAATTTCCATGGGTTCCTTTATAGCTGGTACTACTCCAAGGTCTCCTATGAAGTACTTCAACCATATAGCCTCCTTTTCTACCTCGCTTGCTACTATATACTCTGATTCACAAGTGGAATCTGCCATTGTCTCCTGCTTGGAACTCTTCCAAGTGATTGCTCCTCCATTTAGGGTGAAGACCCAGCCAAACTGAGAGCAGAAATTATCCCTATCAGTCTGGAAACTAGCATCACAATACCCTACAACTCTCAAGTCATCACTCCCACCGAGGGTAAGGACCCAGTCCTTAGTCCTCCGTAGGTACTTGAGGATATTTTTTACCGCAGTCCAGTGTGCCTTGCCAGGGTTCCCCTGCTACCTGCTAACCATGCTCAAGGCAAAGGCTACATCAGGTCGAGTACACATCATAGCATACATGATCGATCCTATAGCCAAAGCATAAGGTACTCGACTCATTTCTACTACCTCAGCTTCAGTACTTGGGCTCTGAGCTTTACTCAATCTATCATTACTCTGGATAGGTAACTCTCCTTTCTTGGAGTTCTGCATGCTGAATCTCTTCAACACCTTATCCAAGTAGGTACTTTAACTAATACCAGTTAGTCTTTTACTCCGGTTTCTCAAAATCCTTATCCCTAGAATATAGGCAGCTTCTCCTAGGTCCTTCATAGAGAAACACTTCCCAAGCCAAGACTTAACTTCCTGCAGAGTTGGGATGTCATTTCCTATGAGTAGTATGTCATCCACTTATAATACCAAAAAGCTAACTATACTCCCACTAGCCTTGACATACACACAAGATTCATCTTCACTCCTAGAAAAGCCAAATTCCTTGACTTTCTCATCAAAGCAAAGATTCCATCTGCAAGGTGCTTGCTTTAATCCATAAATGGATTTCTCAAGCTTACACACTCTATTAGGGTACTTGTTACTAACAAAACCTTCTGGCTGACTCATGTAAACATCTTCAGTCAATTTTCCATTAAGGAAAGCAGTTTTGACATCCATTTTCCATATTTCATAGTCATGAAATGCAGCTATGGCTAACATAACCCTAATAGACTTAATCTTGGCTACTGGAGAAAAAGTCTCATCATAATCCACTCCAGGAGTTTGAGAGAAGCCCTTTGCAACCAGTCGAGCCTTATAAGTGTGTACATTACCATCCATATCGGTCTTCTTCTTGAAGATCCATTTTCACCCTACAGTCTTACGACCTGGTACATTCTCAACCAAGTTCCAAACTTGATTGTCATACATGGATTGTATCTCGCTATCCATAGCCTCTTTCCATTTAGCAGACTCAGGGCCTGCCATGGTTTCCGCGTAGCTGTTAGGTTCATCCAGACCTACTAGTGTCTCATCACTAATAAGTGTCTCACCTTCCGCAGTAATATGGAAACCATAGTAATGCTCAGGTGCATTCCTAACTCTTGTGGAACGCCTTAGAGGTACAGACTCGTCAATTGGCTCAATAAGAGTTTCCTCCTCAAGTTAAGGGCTAGAGTTTGAAGTTCCTTCACTACTTGACTCTTAAAGTGATTCAAATTCAATTTGCCTCCCACTGTCTCCTTGGCTTATAAACTCTCTCTCTCTCTCGAAAGACTCCTCTTCTTGCTACAAAGACCACATTATCACTAGGTCTGTAGAAGAGGTAATCAAAGGATCTTTGTGGGTAGCCGATGAAAATACCCCTCTCGCTTCGGGGTTCTAGCTTATCATGAGACTCGCGACTCACAAAAGCCTCTCAACCCCAAATCTTGATGTGGTCTAGTTTGGGTACTTTACCAGTCCACATCTCGTGAGGAGTTTTGGCAACTTTCTTTGTAGGGACTAGATTAAGAATATGGGCGGCAATCTCTAACGCATACCCCTAGAATGAGATTGGTAGCAAAGCTCGACTCATCATGGAACGAACCATATCCAACAAGGTTCGATTATGCCTCTCAGCCACACCATTAAACTGCGGTGTCCTGGGAGGTGTCAATTGTGAGACAATCCCACATTCCCTAAGATAGTCGAGGAATTATGAACTAAGATACTCACCACCTAGATCGGATCGAAGCATCTTAATGTTCCTGCCCAATTGATTCTCGACTTCCTGTTTAAATTCCTTAAACCTCTCGAAAGTCTCTGACTTATGCTTGATTAAGTAGACATATCCATATCTACTGTAATCATTAGTAAAAGTCAAATTATAATGATTAGCATCCCTTGTGGCATGTTTGAATGGTCCAAACACATCTGTGTGTACAAGATCCAACAAACCTTCACCCCTCTCACAAGAACCTATGAAGGGCGACTTTGTCATTTTTCCAAGTAAGCTTGATTCGCAACTATCATCTGACTTTAGGTTAAATGACTCCAAGACTCCATCCTTTTGGAGTTGGCCTATGCATTTCTTGCTTGTATGTCCGAGACAACAATGTCATAATAATGCTTTATCCAAGTTATTATTATTAAGAGAATCAATATACAAAACATTATTTCCTAAGTTATCAACCATAGATACAGTTTCATACACACCATCACAAGGTAATGCTTTAAAATAAAGAATATTATTAAAGAAAACATTAATCAAACCAACTTCATTATCAAATGAAAAGGTAAAACCTTGTTTATACAATGCATGAATGGAAATAATATTTCTTGTCATTTCTGGCGAATAACAACATTTATTCAAATCTAAACTAAACCCAGTACTTAGCGATAAAGTATGAACTCCAATCTTGGTGACAGGTGAAGCTTTCCTGTTTCCCATGATCAAGTTTATTCTTCCTTGCTCCACATTCTCACTTCTTCTTAGTCCCTGCATATCAGAACATATATGAATACCACAACTGGTATCAAGGACCCAAGAGTTAGAATGGGGTGAGTTATTAGATAAGATAGTGTAAATACCTGCATGGTTGGGTTTGACTTTCCCATCCTTCACATCTTGCTGGTACTTTGGGCAGTTCCGCTTCCAATGTGCCTTTTTATGGCAATAGAAGCATTCAGCCTCTTTTGGGTCAGAAGAAGGAGTGACGAAACCTTTCTTGGTTCCACTTGAAGAAGAGCCATCAAGGGTCCTAGCCTTGGTACCCTTTGAAGAACTCTTTCTCTTCTTCCCTCGTCCTTTCTCGATTGCCAAGACAGGGGCGGAGTTGATAGGAGTAGGAGTAGTAACAACTGCCTTACCCTTAGGACCACTTTCCACGGTCTTTAAGAGTCCTTGAAGTTTGCTGAGAGTGACCTTTTCCTTGTTCATGTGGTATGTCATGCGGAATTGATCATAACATGAAGGTAAGAAGTGCAAAATGATATCTATTGGTAGCTCCTCGGGGAAGTTCACATTAAGCTTCAGCAAGCGGTCCACAAATCTTTGCATTTTCTGCATGTGGCCTGTGATAGGTTCACCATCCTTCATTCGGGTTGTTATCATGGAGGAGATGATTTCATACCTCTCTTGTCTTGCACTTTGATGGTATCTTTCCATCAAATCCTGGTGCATTTCAAAAGGGTAGAAGTCCTCGTAGGACTTTTGGAGGTCGGCTATCATAGTGGCCATCATGATGCATGCCACCTTGGTGGCATCCCTTTCATGTGCCCTAAAGTCAACGATCTCTTGAGGAGTAGCAACTGTATCATCAATCTCCTTAAGCTCCTTGTCAAGGACATATTCTTTGTCCTCGTAGCGGGTAATCATTCGGATGTTTATGATCCATTCATTAAATTTGGATCCATCAAAAGTGACTTTCCTACACAAGTTCATTAGAGAAAAGGAACCGTTAGGATTAGAGCCAGAAGCAACAGTGTTTGCAGACATCTGAAAAGAAGAAAACTTTAGTTTAGAAATAGAGATAGTCCTTAATAAAACACCCAAATGTAGTATTAAGGCTAGGACCCAATCACAATATATTATACTTAGAAGAGGTATGTCGTAATCTAAGTAATACCATATTTGAAAGGTAGGTGAATGACGATTCACCAATTTCCACCAAAGCCGAAATATTAAAAATATTTAATTTGGTTCTTAGAAACTCCTAGATTCTTTTGAGATTCAATGAACTTTTCAAATGCATGTTTCAATCTCGAGTGTGCCCTCCAAGTTTTGTGACTGGGATGCCGAGGATCACAAAACGAGGTGTGAAGTAACCATGCAAATTACTTAGTACCCTTAATGTATTACCCCTCAATCAATATGCCGGTTAACCACACACGCTCCATCGATACTATGATAAACATTAAGTCACCCTTTACCTACCTTGTTAAGTTCAAGTTAGTGTGCCGGTTAACCACACACGCTCCACTAACGACTTAGAAAAAGTGTAAAGTGTAATTTCATGGATTAGCACCTTATTCACATTTTTCCTAAAGTAACTAAGATTGGGAATTTAATAAAACATTTAGTTACTTTATAATTATCATTATACTTTTAATGAGAATTGATAAGTCCTTGTCCTACCCGTTCGGCTAACGACCCTCCACCAGTCAAGCAAGCAGTGGGTGAGAGTGGACACCCATTAAGTTGTCATTTTATAGGCAACAACCTTATACCCACCTTATAGACTGGCTTCGTGAATGAGGCGTACTAGCAGTAAGACGACTTTGATCTTATACATACATACATACATACATACATATATATATATATATATATATATATATATATATATATATATATATTATTAACTTATAATATTATAAGTATAAGGATTGAATTTTAACTTTTAAAATTCTAAGGGTTGGAACTAAAGTTTTAATCAAGACTTTACTTGTTCAAAAACTTGAGGACAAGTTTTGTAAACTTTCAAAACTTTTCATTTCTTGTAACTTATGAGTTAATATAGTATTAAAAATGAAGACTCTTCATTTTTATAACTCATGTGTTATTTTAATGGCTTTTAACAAAGTAACTTTTGGTTTTCCATAACTTGAGGACAAGTTATGGACTCCATTAAAACACATTATGATCATGAATTAATCTACCGCATATGTTACAAATAATTCCTATGATCATCTAAACATCATAAGAACAAGAACATGAATATGAACACTTCCAAGAATCAAAAATTACACTTAAAACTTGTAATTTTGATAATTGTCATTGTAAATGGATAGCATAAACATTACACCATCCAAAACATGTTTTCAAGTACCAAAACAATTTAGGGTAATGTTTCTAGTCCATTTCCAGCAACTAAAATCGAAATTCTAAACACATCTGCCTCTACTCATCGAGTGCAAGAATAGACTCGACGAGTAGCTTGCATTTGTTCATGGACTCGGCGAGTTCATACAAGTAGAAAACAGAAAATCGATTTTTTTAAAGCAGTTTGCAAAAAAAATCGACAAACAAGCCTAGGCTTTGATACCACTGATGGGTTTTGAGCATTCTAACACTTCCTAAGTGTACATGCAACCCTAATAACCTTGGATCTATGTTTGTCTAATAATCATGCAAAGTTGTTTTCCAAGGTTATGAACCTATCTAGCATACATGGGGTACAATTTTCTTTGTATAAAAGATAGAACTAAATACCTTGATGTTGAAAGTGTTCCTTGAAACCTTGTGAGCCTAGCACCTCAAGTGTGATGCCTCAAATGCTTCACACAACACCAAATGCAAAGAATAAACTTGAGAGAATACTCTAACACTTGCAAAATCGGCCAAGCCCTCTTCTTTCTTAGTGTAGCTGATTTTGGGGAGAGTTACATTGCTTATATAGTGTGTTGCATTAGGTAAACCCTAATGTTCCATGACTCTTCATTTCTTGATCCATGGGTTAACTCCATGGAGCATCCTATGGGTGGAAACCAACTTGACAATCCATGGAGCCTCTTAGCCCACTATATAAGATATGGAAGATTTACTTAATCTACCCATATATCTAATTAGTTATCTTTTGATCACTTAATCAATTCTAAATTAATTCTTGATCAAAACTAATTAAATAATATTATTAATATATTAGAATTTATAATATATTAATAACCATAAGTGTTATTTCTCTCATTTAGTTTATTCAATTGCATGATGCCATGCAACCCAAATGGACCATGTCTGGTCAGGTCAAGTATTTACCATAAATAGTTATGGACTTAGACACCTTATCCAACAAAATTAACTTAAGATCAATATTTGCGGCTAATATTAGAGTCTGGTCAATTCTATTAAACCAGTCTTGTCTCAAAATTATAAGTTCAACAAAGTGATCAAATAAGTAAAAGTAAGTATGAACAATGTAAAGTGATTTTAAGAACGATAAGAATGATAGAGAGAATGATTTGACTGAATGATTCTTGGTATTCATGTGAAAGAGAATGTTGCAATCATGCGTGCTTAACACCAAGGTTACAATTCATTAAATATACAAGGAATGACAAAAAGACAAATTCACTAAAGTGCATGAACTAAAAGACAATCGAAGATCAACAGACCGACAAAGCCGCATCTGTTGATCTTGTCCCATGTACTGTTCAACAAAACAATGACTAAGGGACCAAGTAGTACTAGGAACATTTAATGCACATTACAAAATCATATAGCAACTAACAAAAGATGCATCTTGTACAAATATTCACTTCAGAATTGGCTTCATCTCGGAACACTTCTTACTTCGAAATTGACTTCACTTCGGATTGCTAAAGGATCACTTTTCATGTATCAACAATTCCCCCCTAAGTGACTTTAGCAATCATTTGATTCATCACTTAGCTTCATCAAACACAAATAGGTAAGCACTTTGGAGCCAGCTTTTGACCTCGATGTACCATCTGAGATGCTCAATAAATTTCTTTTTGACATGTTCGGAAGAATCACTCTTAGCAGCATTAGAAATGACCTTTTGAAGAATCTTGATAGGAATAAGATTTTTTTCTAGCACTTAGAAAAATTCATTTTGATTTGTTTCTTCTTGGGGTAGATGCAACCATGTTCTGGTTCTTCGATTGGTCCTTCAGTTAAGATATAGGCTTCAGGAAGTTCGGTAATAATCTTGGCTAAGAGGTTTTCCATTCCAAAAAGATGATCAAAATCTACATCTGATCGACAAATATCAGCAATGTAGTCCTTTATGAAGCTAATTGCAGTGTTGTAGCCTCCAATGCTTGATTCATTGGTTTGAAAATGTCGAAAATGAACAGCTAAAGTGAGAATATCATTGGGATTCATTGAATGAGAGTTTGCATCCATGATGGTGATGCTGGATTCCGTGTTCCGAGATATGAAATATCTATGAAAAAGACAGTCTAATTCGAACTTACTTTGAACCTTATTATTGTATCCGACAATCTTGGTAATACTTTTCCGAGACCACACTTCCTTTTCGGGTCATGCATTGACGGAATAAAAGGTTCTCAATCTTTCACTTTCAGTTTGGATGATTGTTTGAGGATCATTGGTTGGATGCAGAGGTGTAAACTTGATATAGTATTACCCATGATGAGAGATTGGCAAGTCGATATGATCAGCATCTTTTGTTGGAAGATCAATATATATAAAGGGCACAAAATGTATATCATGAATGATTACGTCTCAAAAGAGAGGAGAAATGCCCAACATCGGATTTGGGTTGTCTTTGAGACCTTGAATCAGAATGCTTTCTTCCAATACTTTCTCAATTTGTTCATGGGACCAACCCCCAGACTTTCTAAACGTCTTCATTGGGCTGTCCGAATTTGTAGCAATCTTTTTTCCTTTTTCTTGGGGATTTTCACCATTTTCAGAAAAGGAGAAGATGATTTGACAACAAGATTTAGTGATGAATAGTTCGGATGGAGGAGGAATCAAAGGCTCTTCAGGAATCTCGTTAGGTTTCCTGTGGGACAACCTTTGTCGATTGGAACGATCCTCGAAGAAAAATTGGATGAAGCATCAAATGAGTGGCTTGGAAGGCGTCAATTATTAGCTTGGTTTTTACCTAAGCCATGTCTTGTCTCCTTTGAAAGGATTCATATACAGATGACGTCCAAGAAACGGAGGACCATTTCATCTTTTCTCCTTCCAAAAGGACTTTGATGGGAGATTCCCTGATTTCTTGGAGTACTAAAATCACAATTTTCAACCAAATATTCATCATTATCATATATTTCAAGAGTTTCGACTTCCAAGACTTCATCATCGGTTGATTCATCATGAAGCGTATAATCCGAGATAGTTTTCCATTGCACATGGTTTTGTTCTTGTCCTCCCCCTCTTGCATAGGAAGGCCTAGCTTCCAATGCAAGCATTTTATCGGACTTAAGCTCACTTAATCGTTAAAAAACTTTCTAAAAGTTGATGTTGACTTGCTTGGAAAGAGAATCATATGCCTAGGTGGTAGGATCTTGTTTGACTTGATTGAAGGTTTCATCAAGGATGTGAAGTATTTCATCAAACTTGTAGTTTGGAATATCGAAGTGATGTTGAGTTGCATGAATGATCTTGATGAGAACTTACTGCATAACCATGTTCATTGCATCTTAGTTACGAAATTCACTCTCTAACTGTTGAATTTGATTTGCATGTCGGATGTGAGTTTGCTTGATTAGAGTGTTGGTGGTAGAAATCACGCCATCATGAACTTTAAGCATTGTGGTGACAGTGGATATGTGATAATCCATGTTTTCCATGTAGTGCGCTTCGGCATCTTCAAGAGTACGACTAAGGCGAAGCCAAATAAGCTTATCTAACTGATTAGCTTGATCAAGTTTTGAGGGAGCGGGAGCTTGGATATCAAAAAGAGACTTGAGGATGAGTTCCATATTTGAATCAAGACCTCCGACTTTTTGATCAAGCTTCAAATCAAACCTTGCTACTTTCTGATCGATTTTATCGACTTTGGAGTTGGCCGAGGCAACTCTGTGTTGGAGTTCCAACAGGAAAAAGGATCTGCAAAGTTCACATCGGAGGATCTTGTGTCTGAGGTGGAACTTTCATATTTCTTATCATCTTCATTGTCATCATTATTTGGCTCGGTAGGCTTAGAATCATCACCTAGAGTATCTTGTGCTTTGTCACCTTGATCACCTTTCAAGGTACCATTAGGAGGAGGAGAGTAGTGCTTGTTTCCTTCAAGATTTTCTTCTTCTTTAAATACCTCAGAGGACGAAGATAGACCAAAATCAAAATGCTTTTTTGAGGAAGAAGGTTTCTGCAGAAGATTGAAGGCAGTAGAAATCGGAATAGCACCAACTGTAGTCTTGTCATCTTCAAACATGATCTCATTGGAAAGATTACCTTCAACATCAAATTTAGGATCTTCTGAACTTGTAGACGTTGCAGGATCATCTCCAATGTTTTCAGGAGTCGGAACCTTGGTACTCGTAAACTTCTTCAAGAAGTTGATGGATGGTGGAAGCTCTTGATTTGTTTCTTCGTTTAATGAAAAGGTGAAAGGAAGTCGACTTCAGAGAGCTCGTTGACACATGGAAATGAGCATGTACTAAACTTGTTATTTGGTGAGCTCCAGATGTATTGTATGAGCCCTGTCTACAAAATCTAACCAGTTGTTGTCAAAAACACCCGATCGTCTTGTAACTGAACCAGGTATCAGACTGGTAGTGACTTTCGAAGTAGGAGGGACTACTATAGCTTCAGAAAACTTGGAATTAGAGGCAGGGACCCCTCATTATGCTTGTTAATAAATGAGATAGATTTACAAGATGACACGTGAGTGTATACCAGGGAGCTTCAAAGGACTTTGTTCAATACCAACACCATCTTTTTGAGAAGATGGGGGTAGATTATAAGCAGACTCCCCATATGTGTGTGTGTGTGTGCAAGTGATTTTGAAGCTTTAAAGGGCACTTCAGAAGAGTGGCCAGGTGGCGTAAGCTGAGATCCAAGTTAGATCGAATGCCGATTTGTGAATCCTTTTTACATGATTCATCAGCTTTGGTTCTCTTTTTGGTTCGTACTTTTGAAGGGGATGCCTTCCGTTTGGCAATTTGTTTGATGGGTCCTCCAAAAGTGGTGGATTTGTTCTCATCCGAGATTGGGGTAGCTTGTGTTAGGAAAAACACAAACGATATCTCAAAATGATATTTGAGATGTGGTGAGTTGGATGGAACAGTGGACAACATATGTTTAGGTAAACGTCTAATAGGTTCGAAAGCATACTGACTTGGTAACCTATAAGTCTTTATAGTTTTGAAAGAGCAGTATACATCTTAGATGTCTGAATTCAGTGAAATGGCTTCATGTCTCTCAAAGTAGAGTTGCTGCAGAGTCAGAGCCATAATATCGTACTTGAGATCTCGTTCGGTTTTCTATTGAAAACAAACTTTTTGAAGTCTTATCATAGAACCCCCGGTAGGTCGACGATGTTAGCTCTTCCAGTGAAGATGTTGTATACCACGTAGAGCCAATCTTTTCCAATGGTGTATGTACCACTAGACAATCCTCGAATAATCAAGAGAATCAAGATGGTCCATAAGCCAGGAACTGCTGATTTCTTGAATTCCTTTTCCTTGAACTATCCATTGTAGCTGAATTGAGACAAGAACGGCTGAAACTATTCAGACGTTGGTTCCTAAACTTGAAAACCTTTGGGGTTTTCTAAAAGTTTGAAATCCTTGAGAAACGTACCCTTATGAACTGGTATAATCTTGTCATCAATTATCTTTACCTCAAGAATATCTTTATCGATCTTCACTTGTTCAAAGGATTTGTGAAGAAGCCGGAGAGGAAAATTAGGGTTACGGATTTTGGTGAGAGGAACGATGATGGGACGACGAGAGATGAACTCGATCATGATGTGTACAGATTCATCATAATCCATGGCATCGATAGAAAACAACTAGGCTATTTCTTTAAGAATGAACTCGGTGGATGAGGATGAAGCAGACCCCTTTCATGATTTCTTCTTTGATGCAGGTTTAGAATTATTGAGACGTGTGCCAAAGCATGTTTATTGAGAATTAAGAGGATAATCATAAAAAAAATTACAATTGAGGTATTCATTGAAAAACATTTCAGAATAATAACTTCAATGATAACCTTAAAATTCATTTGTTTGAGAGAATTTCAGAATAACCAGATTCCGAGATGGAGTGTCATAAGATACTTCAGAAAGAAATCAAACACATCATTAGTACATGATATGGAATTTGGGATGACACAAACTCAAACTAAATGTCAGAGGTAAAAATTCATGAAGATCTTAGAGGACAAGTTTTGAAAGAGAGTTGAAATTCCAAGAGCTGAAGGAACAGAGATCGGAAGGAGATAAGTGACAAAATCACATTACCATTTCGGATTTGAATTCCCATACATACTTCAGAGATAACGTTCTGAGGTAAAATACTTTGAGATGACAATATTTCAGGATATCCAATGTGACTATATCAGACGAAACTTCAAATGATGAGGAAAGTTGAAAAACTTAAGACTAGAGGAAATGTTAGACAAAAAGACATATAATGATCCTTTATTTTACGAGAAAAAAACAATTCAGAGGAGAAAAACTTTTTATTTGATATTATTGAAATTTCTAATGTTTCCATTAGAGAGTGAAAACTTCTTGGAAGAATTGAGGATCAGGTAAGATCATTCTCATTTTGTTTAAAAACCCGTTAAATTTGGTTTTGTCTAATTCCTTAGTAAAGACATCAGCAATTTCATCATCAGATGGAACAAAAATGAGCTCAATGTTACCTTTTAGAACATGGTCTTTAATAAAATTGTATCGTATATCAATGTGCTTGGTCATGGAATACTGAATTGGATTGTGAGAGATCAGAATTGGAATTTGAGAGTCATAATAGATAGGGATTTGTTGAAATCGGTATCCATAAACCAAAAACTAAGATTTCATTCGTTGAACTTGCGATGTGCAATATGCAACAACAATGTATTCCGCTTAAGCTATTGTAAGAACAATACTGCTTTTTTATCAAGTTGAAGTCCTCCATAGTTTGAGTCGGAATAAGCTTGAAGAAGGAAACTTTCATTTGTCGGCTACCAAATTCTGAGGTGCTTGATTCCTTTGAGATATTGGAAGATTTGCTTGACAACCAAAAGATGAGACATTTCCGGATTAACCTGGAATCTAGCACCCAAACATATAGAGAACATAACGTCCGGATGACTTGTAGTGAGGTAGAGTAGCGATCCAATCATTCCCCTATACTTCTTCTGATCTACGGAAACACCTAATGGGTCCGAGAAGATATTATTTCTGAAACCCATTGGAACCTTTGTATAGGCACAGATGTCCATAGAATATTTCTTCAGAAGTTCAGAAATGTATTTATCTTGATGAATGAAGGTTCCTCTATTGGTCTGTTTAACTTACAGTCCGAGGAAGAGGCTTAATTCATGATTCACACTCATCTGGAATTGAGTAACCATTAGCTTTTCAAAATTAGCAACCATTGCTGGATCAATCCAAAATGATGTCGTCGACATATATTTGAACTAACATGAGATGGTTTCCATTTGATATTTGGAATAATGTAGCAGCAAGAATTCCTCTTTGAAAACTGGAACACTTCACAAAATCAGTGAGTGTCTTGTACCAGGCGTGTGGAGCTTGCTTGAGGCCATAAACAACCTTTTCAAGTTTATAATAATAGTTCGGATATGAAAGATTTACAAACCCAGGAGGCTATTGAAAGTACACTTCAGTGCCAAGTTCACCATTGAGAAAATCACTTTGGACGTCCATTTTTTAAACTTTCAAGCCTTTGTGAGCAGCATAAGCGAGAAACATTTGGATAGCTTCAAGACGAGCAAGAGGAGAAAAAGTCTTGTCGTAGTTGAGTCCTTCGATCTGAGTAAATCCTTTGGATACCAATCTTGCTTTGTTTCTAATTATGACTTCGGCATCGTTGAGTTTGTTTCAAAAGACCCATATTATACCTAAGGAGGAGGGACAAGAGTCCACACTTGATTTTTGTCAAATTCTGCTAGCTCTTCTTGCATGGATGTAATACAATCAGAATGGTGTAAGGCTTCTTTGATGGATTTAGGTTCAACCATTGATACAAATGCCGAAAAGTGAAACTCATTTTGAATGTTAGTAGCAAAGTGAGTTTGAATTTCAGAGTTAAGATTTCCAATAACTTGATTTGGAGGATAAAACTTTGTTCACTTATGCAATCTCGGAAGTTCTTGTGCAACGGATGATCTGATATCAATAATAGGGTTGTGTTGCTCCCCCTAAACAATTTGAATTCGAGGATGATGCTCACCCTGAACTTCTGAACCAGATATGTCAACGTCATCATCGTTCAGAAAGTCAAAGAAGTTGGCATCATCTTCATTGTTTTTCGGAATGGGATCAAATTCAGTGAATTGATCTGCTGCATATTGAAATCCGTCAACAATTGATTTGAGAGATCGATGACTATTCTCCCCATCAACTTGAGAAGGTTGAAATTGATTATAGTCAAATGGAGGAAAGGTTGGGGTCAGGCAAAATACATTTTGAGAAACCGAAGCATCAATTAAGGAATGTCTTGATTGAGATTCTGAATCAATAGGAGTCTCTATTGGTCCGAACAAACTTTCAAAATCAACTACATAGATAATTTGATGATTCGGTTGAAACTTGGTGAGTTAATCATGGTTGTTTTTTATAAAGCATTTACAACCAAAACATGTAAGAATGAGATACTTGGCTTTCGATCATTCATTGCTTCATAAGATGTCATGTTGGGACGACGATTGATGATGCTTCAATTTTGAGTGAAGCAAGTAGTGGAGATGGATTTAGCCCAAATATAAAGAGGAAGGTTTGTAAATTTCAACATCGATTGTTCGGCTTCAACAAGAGGTAGATTTCGTCTTTCAACCACACCGTTTTACTGAGAAGTATAGGTAGTAGAGAAATTATGATTGATGCCTTTGTCGATGAGAAACTTCTTAATGGTGGCATTTATGAAATCGAATCCATTGTCACTTCGGATTCTTCAAACATAAAGTTAGCAAGAACTTCAATTCCTTTTTATGAGGTTAGAGGTTGTTTTAGACTTTATCCTTAGGAAGAAAACCCAAGTGAACCTAGTGTAGTCATCAACAATCACAAGATTATATTTTTTGTGATGTAAACTTTCTACTGTAGATGGTCCACATAAATCGATATGAAGAAGTTACAGTGGTTTCAAAATAGACTTTGCAATGATCACATGATAACCCTTCTTTGATTATTTACCACATTTACACATGTGCAGAGATGATCATTATCAAATT
This sequence comes from Lactuca saligna, assembly GCF_052625555.1. Classification (NCBI taxonomy): domain Eukaryota; kingdom Viridiplantae; phylum Streptophyta; class Magnoliopsida; order Asterales; family Asteraceae; genus Lactuca; species Lactuca saligna. Next base: position 23,347,139 of record NC_136422.1, read on the forward strand.
TGAGGAGTGGCAGACCTCGAACTATTTCACCAGAAACTAGATCCTTCGTGTATCGGAAGTTGAGATGAGCGAGCCTCCAATGCCATAGCCAACCTACGTTATGAACGACCTTTGAAAAAAGACAAGCTTGAGACTTTCTGATGATCGTGTTGATGTCTAAAGGACACATGTTTTTGATGCGATTTGATTTGATAAGACATTCTTTCCGATCTTCGGTCATAACGTAGCTATGCTTCTTGCAGATTTCAACTCTCCGGTTTGCATCAGTGAGTTGAGCAACACTGATTAGATTGTTCCTAAGATCAGCTACATATGCCACATTAGAGGCATAGAAACTTCCAATGGTCAACACCCCATATCCTCGAATTTGATAATTCGAATTGTTGACATAAGTAACATAACCAACATCAGGAGCAAGCTTCAGATCGCGCATAAATTTTTTCTACCCAATCATGTGCATGTAACAAACACTATCAATATACCATATTGTATGTTGTTCTAAAGCAAAAAAATATTGCAAAACCAGTGAGTTTTGGAGTTTTTAGGCTCCGAGTTAGATTTAGGCACTTTAGCTTGGGCTTTGGACTTGGATTGTGATTTCTGAGCTGCTGGTATCTCAGAAGGATTTTTCTGAGAATCTTTTGGAAAGATGCACAATATCAAGTTCTTTTTATTTATCCAAAATTCATACTCAACCATTGGTTGTTTGGCTACTACTTTCCTCATAGGGATAATTTTTCGAGATGTTGCTGGAAGAACTGTTTTCACAGGTGTTTCAGTTGTGTTTTTAGACTTTTTCACTTACAATTCAAAATTTTGTTTCAAACCTTTAGAAAGTTTCTGAGCAACAGTGTTCTGAGAATCTTTTCCTTTGTTTGTTGCGTTCGAAGGCACATTAGGTTTTGGAAGCTGTTTAGGTTTAAAAATCATGTCATCTTAGGTAGCAATAAACATAGAAGAAGAAACTGTCTGATGAGAGCTGATTTTCTTAGATGAGGTCTCAACAGTAACATTTTTAAGAAAACTATTGACAAATGTGTTCTGAACATTCGAGATAATAGAATTACATGGCTTCTTAAGGATCCTAACAGACATGAAATTATTGTGATTCCTAGTAGCTAGATAAACTGGTTTGAGACACTTTCTTCTCGGATTTCTCAAGAAACCTAGAGAATTTCCTAGACCTAGTTTATTTTTCAAGAGCTTTTCTAGCTTCGGTCTTTGGATGAACAATGTCTTTCTTCTTTAGCCAGGTTTTTTCCGAGATTCAGATGATTACTTGGAAGTTTGTCTAATTGATGGATTGTTGAAACGATGCTTAATTGGAACTACAGTTGATTTTGAGACCACCTTAGAATTGGAGACACAAGATTCAAACGAGATGTCATCATCACTCTTAAATTCTACATCACTATTAAGAGACACCCAAAATTAATTGGATTGGTCGTAGTCATGTCTGTTTGTCTCGGGAATGATTTATTCAATAACACAATTGTTTGGAGGACCAGAGTTCAGAAAATAAAATTCCTCACAACTTGTGTTAGGTAAGGATTCTGAAGACTGATTCAGGTCCAGGATATTAGAGGTGGAAGAGGCGTGGAATTAGGACATTTAACAATGATAGGTTTGAACTCAAGAATCATAGATTGATAAGGGATGAAAATGGTAAGATATGGGTATCCGAATAAGTATGGTTCAGAATGTCTCCTATAAACGTTAGGTTTTGAAGTTCCTTCAAAGAACGAGCTAAAGGTTTTGGAAACTCGCTTCCGAGACTAAGTGCTTTGGACCAAGGGTGATGAAAATTATGTGACATTCTTTCGTTAGCTTCAAGAACATCAATAGAGGTATGCAAAGCCTCGATTTTAGCATTAAGATGTTAATTATCATTAACTAAGATGTTTCTTTCACTAAAAATAATTTCAAATTTTTCTTTCAAAATAATACGTTCATCCTCAGCCATTACAAGTTCTTGTTCTAATGATTCAATCTAAAACTTGCAGTCTTTAAAACGTAATCTAAGACGATTCAACTCACTATCCATCTTTTCTCTAACTTCAATGGAAGACTCGTAGGCTCTATGAATAATTGTCATATCTGATTGAATTTGAGTTAGATAAGGTTCAAAAACAGTCAAATCAAAGTTATTATCAGTGATCATGGATTTTACCTACTCGATGATTTTACCTCCGGTTTCGGTGAGAACTTAAAAAATGAGGAGGACCGCAAAGACAATTCTCCACCACCCATTTCATCAATGGCACAAATGTCAAACACAATATTTGGTCGTGATGCATCCACATGCGACCAACGTTCGTGGTAACTAATACGAACTCGATGATTTAATCACGTGCGACGAACATCCATGGAACGTCATTTAAGTGGGTTTTATTATATATTTTCGTTTATTTTTATTTTTTTAATTTAAAAAAAAAATCAAAAAAAATAAAATGATATATGCTCGGTTTTATTGTTTTTTTTTTCTTTTTTTCTTTTTTTTTCTTTATTATTTTTTTCCTTTTTTTCGTTTTTCTTTTTTCATTTTTTTTTATTTTTTTAATATCTTTACTACATACTTGAATATACTAGTGTTTTTGTTTGTTTTTGTTTTTATTTTTGATATTTTAAACTAAATATCGGTTTAAGTTTTTTAATGTTTAACAATTATAAAAATTTGAATCAATTATTTTAAATTATAGTATTTTGAATCAAATCATTTTTTAATCATATGATTTTGGATCAATAGTATATTCAATTAAATAAAGTTATTGTTTAAAAAGAAATTATTGATCATTATATATTTCGAATAATTTAATTTTGAATCATAAAAGATATAGTTAAGCATAATAAAATATTTGAGTCTCAATATTTTTAGATCATAACAAATTAAAAATCATAAACAAGTTGAATCAAAAGTTTTTTTGAATCATAAATATTTAAATCATCACATTTCGGATCATATTATGTTCAATATTTTTTCAAATTAATATTTCTTAAAATTAAAAATAAACACTTACAAAACTTATTTTTGAAAAAATATTTTTACAAAGTCGCTAGTGTACTGAGCAAACTATTAACCTTTGTTGGAGAATATAAAAATCTCGCACATAATTATAAAAATGTCATATCATCTTCTAAGATACTGACGATAAATAAAATCAAATCTCAACATTTTATTTTTTCAATCCTGCGGCAAAGATTTGTCATTGCAGTTGTCACTTATTTTGATTCCTCACTCGATCCAACTTCTCTCTCTCTCTCTCTCTCTCTCTATATATATATATATATATATATATATATATATATATATATATATATATATATATTTGTATACAAAAATCCTTATATAATAAATCGAGTAAAATCATATCATATAAGTTCATCCAACACATATTTTATATAATAGTCGCACATAGCATTTAATTATCTAAATACTTCATATTTATGTGAAAGATGGAAGTAACTATACACTCACTTAATTAAAGTGGATGCCTCATAATTTGTACAGAACTTCGCCTTGGTACTTTATTTCTTCTGACGTGATGTAGGTTCACATTACAAGGTCCTAGTCTTATTCTCCTGCCAACTAATGATAGTCTAGATTTCTCACTAATCCCAATGTCTACATCAAGATCTATCAAGTAAAGAACAACCACATAGGATCGTATAAGAGGTAGGGTCTATTTGGTATACACAGTATACTGTTTGAAAATCCCACTTTAAACACCTCACTAAATCCAACCTAGACATTTTCCCTGTAAGTAGATGATTTTGTATAATGACTTGGAATTACTGATAAATCTTAATTATAGGTTCATAATAATGACTATAACTATAACTAAAAGTTACACTTGAATAAATTAGTGTAGCTTAACTTACAGAATATTCTGGTGAAGACCAAGAATTTAGCGGACACAACTATGATCCGAGATCTTTTATTCACAGGCTATCTAACACCGTAGGGCTTTGCTAAAGGGTTCGAGAACTCTAGAGAAAAGTGATAAAGTCTTTGATAGAGTTCCACAGGGATTGAGTGGAAAGGTGTGAGAATTATGTTGATTTCTGAGGGTTTATATAGGCTTGAAAGGGGTATCGTCGCACACCTTGTCCCCTGTGCACCGTGCATCTGGTCAGAGAGGGTGACGTGGCAACTTCTGGGTGATGACACGTTTCGAGGATTTGGTGGAGTGTTAGTGTGCACCGTGCCAGCTGTCTGGGCGAGCTGTTACGCGCTAAAATTTCTGATTTCTTTGAAAATTCATATCTTTTCCATATAAGCTCTGTTTTCGATGGGTTTTATATCCACACATAGCTATCGACGAGATCTAAAACTTTCATTTTGACTCCTTTGGCTAATTTTGAATTTATTTTTAAGGTTATGTTGAGTTTAAGGGTTGCGTCATTGGAACTTAGTGGTTCGGTCCATTTTGTACTCGTGGTTTGGGTCTGTCCAACCATGTTTAGTTTTAGGGTTTGCTTATATATATCGTGCATGCATGCATTATACAGTTAACGCTTTTGATTATTTTTCCAAATCAAGTATTTAATCTGTAATGCATGTGTTTCTGGTCTTGTCATTAATGTTGATGTAACAGTCTAGGTTAACCTTTGTAACCCGTCTTGAAATAATAAAGATATATTATTTGAGTATTATGTGTTTTGTGCTTAATTGTGTGACTTAAATAAATTAAGGATAAAAATAAGCATCAAAATGAAATTTTAGATAATCCCGATATGTATGAAGGTTATGTTAGTGGTCGTGACAAGGTTTCCAAATATATAAAGAATGCTGAAATTCGAGTTATAACGAAGAAGTTATGACCTGACGAAGTTTCGCGACAAAACCGGCACGACGCAGAATGACATAAAATATGAATTTAAGATAGAGTGATATCTAGCCTTAATGATCTCAACAAAAGTCGTAGAATATGTTAAACTGAGAACGTTCATAAAAAGAACGCCCAAATCTGACTTCGTATGATGAAATTACGATTTTCCGAAGTTTTGACTTAGCGATATGCATCCCGAATACCCGAATATGAGATCGGGTTATTTTTTAGCCAAAAAATCTAAACAAGAATCGAAGATCTCGTCGATAGTAGTCCAATGGTAAAAAGACAGAAGAAAACGGACGTCAGATGAAGAAGTTATGAATTTCTAATTGAGTTTTCCTGTCCCGACCTACTAAAAATAATATAAAAGTAATATATTTATAATATATTAAAAATAACGTCAACATTAGCCAACAGAGTCTAAATGAGAGTTGTAGAGCATATTCTCACCTACGTGTCAATATAAGGAACATCGAAAACGGAGTTCGTGTGCGAAAGTTATGAATTTCTGAAGTTCGGGGCGCGAACCCCAAAGATGTGTCAGTGGCCACAACGTAGAAACAGTACCCACGAAGTGGCATGACTTCCGACGCCTTCTGGAGCCTGACAGAGAAAGTGGATGATGAAGCATGCAATGACGTTCAAGCCCACGACGTGGAAACAGTGCCTACGACGTGGAAAATGAGAAATTTGCCCTATAAATAGATTTGAAGGGGCAGTCGGCCAAGGTTGCTAATTCACCCTTCTCTCACCCATATTACCTCGATTTACATGCAAAGAAGTACCCTCGAAGCCCCAATATCATCCCGAGACCCGAAGCGAGTCCTGAAGCCCTGAAGATCCCGAGAAGAAAGAGTTTACGAGTCGAAGCTCTACCCGCGAGAAGCCCGGTGTGTGAAGAGATCACAGTTTCACTGAAGAATACTAGTCCTAGAGGCGTGGTGCTGTCCGATCATCTTCTGATCATGTGAGTGTGTAGTTACTTTCTTCTAACGCATAGTTATGAATTATTTGATACGAAATATGTGTTATGTGTATATTTTGTTGATTATATGTGTGAATGTTTATTCGCTTTCTTCTAACTCATAGATATGATTTATTCTCTATGAAACACATGTTATGTGTGTGTACCTCATCTGTTATGTGGAATATGTATTGAATGAACATGCTATACGGGTTTTAAACTATGTATAATTTTTTTTTATCTACTAATATGTTGGGTAGAACATGGGTAGATAGTTGATGTGTGATAAACAGATGAGAGGGCTCGATGTTGTTGTTGATCTAGTCATCTAGCGGAGTATGGATGACGACCACAGACTCTTTCTAGACAGTCCAGTGGAACGCTAGCAGGTTCATAACATGTAGGTGTTGTGAACGATGTGTTCACCGGTGTACTATATCCCCCTCCTGGTTGCCTTTAGGACATCTATTATTGAGGAAACCCCTTGCAGTAATGTCCGTCCCGATGAAAATCCTAGATTAGGTCCCTGGTAATAGATATTGTTTTAGGGATATAAAGTGAGGATAACAGGAATGGGTAATCGGGTTATTGTTGGTTGGTGGAATTAAATATAATTATTTATTGTGGGTTGAAAACCCTATATGCTCACCAGGCTCCCAAGCCTGACCCACTCAGTTTATTTGTATTACAGGAAGTGGAGCGAGGGAATAAGATGGACGAATCATCAATTTATTTTGTTTATGAAAATGTATATATATATATATATATATATATATATATATATATATATATATATATATATATATATATAACTGTTGTATGGCTTGTAATATGTCGTTTATGCTTTTTCGTTTGTATCGGAACATGACATCCCGGGTTTTGATTATATAATGAAAATACATTTCTTTATGAAATGCTTTGGTAAATATTATTTTATCATATTTTGTTTTTGGGAACGAATTCCGCAACTCTTTTAAATCAAAAGGATTTACTCTGAAATTATTTTAAAAGTATAAATGAAACCGGTCTTTTCTGGCCATGATTTTTAGGGATGTCACAGTTGGTATCAGAGCTTTAGTTTAAGCGAACTAGGAATTTGTAGGATTTCTAGACTTAAACTTAGAATGCTAAGTGGACATCGTGAGATGTGTGTCTGTTATATTATAGACACGAGCATTAGTATATTTTAGGAAGCTGCCTAAAATGCTTTTATGTGCTAAATGTTATATGTTGCCATATATGATATTAGTTGTTCAGATCTACGGTTTGTTGCCAACCGGATCTGGAAACCTTACTTGTTTAGGATTCTAAGCGTAAGACATCGGTATTAGAACTAGCATGTAAACGTTTTGGAGTGATAAGGATTATTTGCATATCTGTCGTGAATGAGGATCTAATTTCACCTTATTTGGTGTATAGATAAAAAAAAGGTGAGAACAAGGAGTGAAGTTGGAAACATGGATGAAAACAGGAATCAAATACTTGTAATAGAGCAAGTAGCTATTGCAGCAGCAGCACTTGAGCCAATGACAATGGATGCGGTGCAAGCCATGATTCGGGATATGTTAGTCGAACAAAAGGAAGAAATGCGACAGATGTTGCATGATAATAGGGACGAACCTATCATGCCCATTGAGGAACCTGAATTGATTCCCGAGCAATCAGAGGAAGGGAACAATAGTCACATTGTGATTCAAGTTGGGACTCAAGGAGAATGAAGGAAAGACCCGGAAAGGGGAAACCACAAGGATGAGCGAATGTATAATAATTTCTTGGGCGCCAAGCCACTAAGTCTTTCTGGAAGCCCAAAGCCTGTTGAGATTATGGATTGGATCTCTGAAATGGAGATGGTGTTTGAAAGTTGCGACTGTAGCAACAAACAGAAGATTGTCTTTGTAGTTAGACAACTGAAGAGCAGAGTCTTGAGCTGGTGGAAGTTGTTGGCAGATACTATGCCACGAGGAGAATCCCTAAAAATGTCATGGGAGGAGTTCTTGGAACAACTAAGGGTGCAGTATTGTTCAGAGATAGATCTGATTGATCTGAACAATGAGTTCCAAAACTTAAAGAAGGGGAGAATGAGCATAGACGACTATGCTACTACATTCACTGATAAAATGAAGTTATTTCCGTACCTAGTGCCAACAGAACTCTCCAAGATTGAGAGGTTCGCTAATGGACTGCCTGCCAACTTTGGCCCGACAGTCAAGATGGCAACCACTCTAAAAATAGTTGTTCGTTCAGCTAAGAATGTGGAGGCCTAGCAGAAGGAAAAGGGTATGGAAAGGACAGAGGTTGGTGAAAAGAGGAATTTCGATGGACCTTCGGGGTCCAACAAGAAAAACAAGTTCTCGAAGTCTAGTTCGAGAGGATGAGAAACTTTCTAGGTTATTTGTCATATTTTGTTCCATAGTTGAGTTTTATTTGGTTGGAAAATATAAAGTTTGCAACCTTATGAATTTATGATTCTCCTTGGTCTTTTGGTCATCATATCTTCTGGATCTAGAGATTGGTGTAGTCTTGGAAATCATGCTTGAGTTCTAAGTCACTTTTATCCCTTTGGACCTAGTTTGAAGAAGGACATGCATAGGTCATGCGTGTCCATAAAGTTAGGATTTTATGGACCTTTTAGGTCCCAAGACTCTTACTAGAAAGTATAAGCAAGAAGCTTTTCAGATTAAAGATTTAACCCATTAAGAATTGTCCAAATGCGATAGCCACGTCGTGGCTGGTAGAAAGCCACGACGTGGTGAAGTGAAAAACCACGACTGAGCTATCTGGTAAATTTCATAGCGTGGTGGTTATGTTGATCACGATTATGCCAGTTGGCCATAGCGTGGCCATGGGTTGGCCACGATGTGGAGACTCACTGAAGTTGACTTTGACCATTGACCGTTAACTTTTTGACTTGATTGACTTTTAGCCATTAGGATTGTTTTATAAGGTGGACTAAGGGTTTACTTTGTGTGGTTTATTAGGAGGAGTATAGCACCCGATTCATTGACTGTAATAGTTGTTAGTTGTTGACTACGTCTACATGGTGAGTCTTCTCACTATACTATGTAGGTTGCTAAATTGTCTCTGTGACTCTTGCATGAAAGACTATGGTTGGATCACAACACTTGCAAGAAAAAATGTGGTTGGATCACAACACTTGTATGAAAGACCGTGGTTGGACCACAACACTTGTATGAAAGGTTGTGGTTGGATCACAACACTTGTTTGTCTTTATGACTTACATGGAAGACCATGGTTGGATTATGGCAGAAAGGTTATGAATGGGTTGTAATCTGGAAGTGATGGTAAGACTATGGTTGGATCATAACGTTCAAGTAGGGTTCAAATACACCCCTAAGGTTGGGCCCACTAATATGTATGGTATGGGGTATTTTGGGGAACTCACTAAGCTTTGTGCTTACGGTTTTGTGGTTTAAACATTTTCAAGTACTTATAGTTTCCTAGGGAATGGCCCAACATGACTTCACAACATTCCCCTAATGATTTTTTGCATTGATTATTATCATTTCACTTTGATGTTTAAAATACATTTTTATCATGATTGATTATGGAACAAATGTTGTATGGTTTTGATGATTTGAAAATGAAAATTTTTATTAGTATTTTTGGGACACTATAAGTTGGTATCAGAGCCTTGGTTTGAGGGATACGGGCACACTCTCGGGGGTGTCTGAACTCAAATTAAGGAGTTAATAATTTTTTGAAAGAAAATAAGTTTTTAAAATTTTTTATTTTACAAAAAAGGGATATAATGCGTGCAATCATCCGATCTCAAGTAAGTGATTTGTAAAATATCCATACATGATTACTATGCTTAGTATGCTATTATATGAGTTTCATGCTAGATTAGCACTAAGGATAGATTATGGAATTGCATGATAGAATTGCCTAATTTAGATGCCTTGTAGCCTAGAATGAATTAGATGTTATGTATTACCTGGAGTCTATATTGGTAGAGTTAATTACTAAGTCTATATTTAAAAATTGTATACGATTAGGATCACATAGCCTTAGAATGCTTGATTTATCCTTATTTCATCTTCCTTTTCTGGTTGTGGACTTAGGGTAGAACCATTTATTCGATAGTCTATTTGATCTCGTATGAAACATCCCAAAAATACAATCCAAAAATTTTGTTTTTAAATCATTAATAAAAACATAAATATTATCATCATCATTTAAAAATCATAAATCATGTATCTTAAAATAAAGTAATATCTGTCATCATATCAAAATCTCATATCAAATATCAGAGTAAATCTCCCAGGCTAGAAAACTGTGGTGTGTGTCATGCGATCATCTCGAACCCCTCCTTTTGCTAGCTAAAGTACATGTGATGAAACCTGAGTTGCCTTAACCATTACACGGGGGCAGCTTGCCCTGATATGTCTAGGCTAATGACAACGATGGCGTAACTCTACCTCCAATGTGCATTTTTGGCGATTGTGACCCTTCCACCCACACCTTGTGTTCAGAAGGGTTCACTTTAGGATTGGATTGTTGTTGAGGTTTCGCGGGTTGTACGTGAGGAGTTACCCGACATTATTAAGCGTGTTACTGGTAGGGTAACCGCTAGGTTTCACGGTCAGACAACGACTGTTCAGGAGGTTGATGGGGGTAGTCGGGGTAACTCAGGAGAAAGAGTTTTGTTTAGATGTGAAATTAGGAAAGAGGAAGCCAATTTCTTGGGCACACCCTATTATCATTGTTCAGGTTCACCCCGAGTGACTCACGATTTCCTTGTTATCATTAATTTATTAATTCATCTATTTATTTATTTAATAAATGGGGTGTTACAACTCTCCCCCACTTACATTAGATTTTGTCCTCGAAATCATTTCTTACCATTCCTTACACGCCAAACTACTCAAGTAACATGGCCATAAGCCTGGGCACACCCTTGCCTTCTTAGGGTAACCGTGACCAACCCTCGCGGGGTGCAAGACCCTGAGTGATATGAATTCTAGAGCTCGATAACGAGATATTGACTTAGAGCACATTAGGAAAGGGGAACTCACTAAGCTTCGTGCTTACAGTTTTCAGTTTTGGTTTCAGGTACTTCCGGTAGCGGAGGGAAGAGCTCGGGATGACTGCATGGCACACACCATGCAGTCACTTCACAATTTAAACAGAAAATCCATAGTTTAATGCAGTCAATTCACATTTTTAAACACAAAAACCACAGCTTAATATAAAATTTCACAGTTTAATATAGAAAATTAACAGCTTAATGCATTCAATTTATAGTTTAAAATACAAAATCATAGTTTAATACAAAAAGTTCATAGCTAAATACAGTCAATTCACAGTTTAAACAAAAAAATCATAGCTTAATGCAGTCAATTCACAATTTAAAACACAAAAATCACATCTTAATATACAAAGTTCATAGCTTAGTATAAAAAATCTCAGTTTAATATACAAAAAGTATGCATTCACAACCATATTATCAACTTAACACTCTTAATACAATTAGTTCACAGTTTAATACACAAAATTTACAACTTAATACAATGAACGAACAATTTAATACACAAATCTCACATCTTATATAGTCAATTCACAGTTTAAGCAAAAAACTCACATCTTAATAGAAGTTAACACTAAGATTATAAAAAAAACAAATGAGAGATAAAAACATTTAATTCACACCTCAACAGAACAACAAAAACAATAAAAAAAAAATGCATCTTAGAGATTTTATTAGATGTAAGTAGAAAAATAAATATAAAACATGCATTCACAGTTTAAAACTTATAAAAAAATCTTATATTCATAACTTAAACTTTTAACAAATCATGTATTCACAACATAAAACTAACATTTTCTTATTTATAACATTTAAAACTAATATTGACATGACTAAAAAATTAATAAAAACATTTAAACATCACAATTCACAACTTAAAAAACATAGATTCACATTATTTGAGAAAACATTAACATTACAACACATTTTAAATTCAATTCGCAACATAACAACTAAAAAACCTAAGTTATGAAACAAAAATCTATGCAAGTATCATACCAAATAAGAACATAAACTTGGATGCACGTATTAATAACATTAGATTCACAACTTAATAGTAGTTAAAACTAATATTAAGAAAATTAAACAATAAATAATAGATTAAAACATTAAATTCACAGTTTAACAAAAAGAAAAATAACCAACAAAAAAATTGACATAACTGATGTAGATCAGGTGGTGTTTCGCAAGAGATCAGAGGGAAAAAGATGGTGACAAATTGGTGGTGCTTCACCAAATTTGATACTTGAAGAAAACAAAACCAGATCCTATCGGAGCTTGTGGACATGCACATCGATGTTGACAAAAATCGTAGATCTAGACATTTGTGGTGTTGACAATCATAGATCTAGACCAAAAAAAACTTCTAATCTTGCAGTGGAGGAAACAAAGATGATAGATCTAGTGTGAGTAAGCTCTGATGCGATGTAGACGGTAACGTTTCACTTGAGATGTAACCTGAAACACATCAGATTTGCATCAGGATGAGAAAGAGGCAGCACATCTGATGGTGTTTCACCGGAGATCAGAGGATGATGATAACAACAGTGACGATCGTTGACGCTAGTGGTGGATATTCGTTGCTTGTTGAAACTTGTAGATCTGGAACAAAAAATCATAGATCTAGTGGCGTTAATCGTGGATCTGAAACTGAAAATGTAGATCTGGAATCGTTTGGAGCATACATATCATATGGAAGTGGTTGACCGATGGTAAGAGGCGGCAACAGTAGTGGTGTGGTGGTGGTTGGTGGTAGGTGGTGGTAAAGTTGGTGTGTTCTTCAAGTTTGGTGAGAGAGTTTGAGGACTTGAGTGTTTGACATAAGATACATAATAATGAGTTTTAAGTTTAATTTGTCAAAAAAATAAAAAAGTGGTTCTTAGAGTTTCTTAATGTTTTTTGGTTCTCATTTGAACCTTTATATATATATATATATATATATATATATATATATATATATATATATATATATATATATATATATATATATATATATATATATAAGTTCTATAGAAAGCAAAAAACCCTAAAAATCATAAAAATGCATAAAAAATACTTAAAGATCACAATTTTTTTTTTGACTTTATATTATTTAAAACCGCACTTTTTTATATAAATTTGCTGAAAATATTTTTGAAAAAAAAAACAAAAAAATAAATAAAAAATCGATTTTTTAATTTTTATTTTCAACGAATTTATAAAAAGAAAAAAAGCTAAAGTTTTTAAGAATATATATATATATATATATATATATATATATATATATATATATATATATATATATATATATATATATATATATATATATATATATATATATATGGGGTTGAGATCGATTGAGAACTTATTGTTTCCCAAGAACCCGAGAACTAAAAGTGGACCGTTTGATTGGATTTAAGATGATAAGGGTAAGATTGTCTTTTATACTTTTTTATTACTTTAATTATGTGACTATAACATCTGGACGATTTTCTTTCCAAAATATCATCTTCTAACTTCAAAATTATCAAATTAACGACGATAATCATAGAAATTCTACATTGATCGAATTGTTGTCGCTGTTAATGAAAAATCGCCATTGATTTCAAAACAAAATCTATCTTTCGAGGTGACCATCTTATTTTAAATTTATACGATTCATTCTCAAATCCATTTGATTGATCTATGATTGTATTAATTTATTTAGTTACCTTAAATGAGTAGAACGCATTCATACCTTAAACGAGTAGAACGCATTCAGAATTCATTACGAAAAGTTCAATGAACTAAACTAAATTGAAAAAAAAAAAAAAAAACAAAGGAATATTCATTACAATTATATCAATGAAGGAAAAAACAGATTACCGAATATTTTACTTTTTATTTGGATATTTAAATACAGTAACATTTGGATTTCTTATACGTTGTTTTATTGAATGTAATTGACACTTTTTCAGTAGTTAAATGGATTCAGAAAGAATAATTGAAGATCTGCAAATCGACACAAAAATTTTAGTATGTAATGATTTATAATTTTTTTTATGAAATAATTAAAATTTACTTAATTGATATTTATATTAAAATCACATTTAAATCACATATGAATAATATGTGAATCACATATGAATAATATATAAGTCATATATTATTCATATTTGATTTGTATTTAAAATCACATATGAATTATATGTGAATCATATTTGATTCATATGTAAATCACATATAAATCATATATAAGTTAAATGTTATTCATATTTGATTTCTATTTAAAATCACATATGAATTATATGTGATTCATACTTGAATCATATATGTGAATCACATATGAATCATATATAAGTCAAACACTTCTAATTCTAATGTAAATATAATTCACATATTTGATATTTATATGAAAATGATATGTGAATCATACTTGATTCATATGCCAATCACATGTGAATAATATGTGTTTCTATATAAATCAAATTTTAATCAAATTGTATTCAATATTATTTTCATTTTAATTATATACAATGATGATAAATAAATATATGATATTAATAGGTGATGTTGGTGAAGAATCTAGTGAATTTAACATAAACAATGATGATATATATGTTGAAGATGCATTTTTCAAAGATATTATTGAAGAGGATGAGCAACTTTCTTCAACATCTTAGTCAAATGATGATGAAGAAGGTAAGTTTCTATTAATATTAATTTTGATTGTAACTAAAATATTACTTTGATTTTAAATGACATATTTTTCTATATATGATTTGATTTAATATTATTAAATTTGCGACAAAACATTATGAATCAGAAGATGAAAATGAATTAAGCTGCATAGAAGTAAAATCTCCTTGTGGCATAAAAACAATTGAGTGGATCCCAAGAGTTGATGAATCAGTCCTTCCAAAGAAAGATATGGTGTTTGAAACATTAGATCATGGAATTCAGTTTACAAAAATTATGCAAAGAAAGCAGGATTTGATTGTAGACTTGCATCAAATAAAACGATTAATGGTAATTTACAATATATGTATGTGATATGTTGTAGGGTTGGTAAAGCAGATAAGAAAAAAATGCTGACACTTTGAATGGAGTACAAGGCAGACAAAAAAGAAAATTGAAATAAGTAAAATTATGAATTTTTTTTAAAACTTGCAAAAAAATGAATTAAAATTATGTGTTTAGTTGTGAAACGCATGTATTAAACATGTTAATTATAACAAAATGTTAAATACGAAGATTTCAACTGTAAATTTATTTAAAATTGAATTTTTTTTTTCTTTTTTGGGTATTATATTCGGTTAAATTTAACTAATTGTCAGTTCAATACATATCGATTGAAGGCAAACGGGCAACAAGCTGCGCCGCTAGCCTTTTCTGGATGGCAAAACCAATTCTTTTGAAAACAATATTTGTGGATCTAGGAGATATGACATTAGAATGCATGACCCGTTGGACTCTATTAAGGAGCTTCACCGCCTCTGGTGCGAGAAAACCAAATGTATCGAATGCAAAAGGAACAAACACATGTTGATTTTCTCTACATGCATTCTCGTGCTTCACCACTTTGCACGCAGCGGCTTTCAAAGCGGCATGCCCAGCTGCGAAACCTCCGCTCCCCAAACCAACAAGAGGAGAGACACCAGTAAGACCCACGCACGCATGCTTCCCTCCTATTCATCCAAAGACCAAAATGTCAGCCGGTCTAAGTGTGGACCTGCCATCCTCCGGGTCCGTCAAAAAGTTCACTGGTGCTTCTTTCTTCACAGATATACCAGCACGCCGACAAGCATCAAAGAGAACATCCCGAACCACATTATGTCTATACTTGAAATTAGGGAGCTCTCTACAATGAACCGCGTGTTCCCCAAAGGTATCCAAACATGCCTTGCGACAAACTAGGCATATCTCGTCAATTGGGAATATGGGAATCATGAGGCAGTAACGAAGGATAGTTCGGTACTCCACGTGAGACATATGCTGGCCAAGACCATCAATAGGGATAGTTAGCAGAAAATCCTAAGCATGAGGCGCCCGCAGACACTCAAAGACTGCATTCTGTCTGACAGTCATATCGAAGTTGACTTCCATATCTTGGATGATTTTGCTAAAAATGGCACACACCAAAGCTTTTTGGGATTTAGGGGGGTGGTGTCCTTATTAGTGAAACCGCTACAGTCAAATCACTGAATCGTATCACAGAGACGAGTCATAGAACATAGATAATCCGAGTCCATACCACATATGCCACTGTCACGTAAGATGTGGTCTTATAATGCCCAAGATTGGGCCCTCAAGGCTACAAATGCGTAGGAGGAAACCTCGTAGGCCGAGTACAAACCCAAACCACCGAAACTAATAGGTAAGGAAGCCAAACGCCACTGAATGTCTCCAAAGAAGGGGCCTCTACATACCACCATATCCTCGATAGACTTGCGCAATCCCTTGTCAAAGAATAACGTTGCCTCTTATATGTGTACCGGCTGGCATGTTCTTAAACAAAAGAAAAGTTATTCAATGCCCATACATGATCGAAGCAAAAGGAGCTCACTCTGTGGGTCACATAGTTGTGGAAGAACGCCCATCAAATCCACAGCATTGACCGCTCTTTTCATGGCCAGCCCGCTAATAAACCCCGCGTCTCTGCTAAGAGCCCCCCCCCCCCCCCCCAAGGAGTTTCACCCCCAAAGAAGGTCTCCCTATCTCCGTAGGGAATAAATCAGCCCGAAGTTTCCTACCATCACATGAGGGCCAAAAAATCTCCGTTTTCTTGATGTTCAACTCAAGACCCAAACCTGGACCATGCAACCGAATTATGTTCAACACTCTAGCCACCTCCTCTGAATCCCTAATGACAGTCCCATCATCTAGGTACCAAGCATGGAGAAGGAGCTTACAGTTGTCTCTAATCGTGTGTATAAGCAAGTGCAAAACAAGGGCAAAAAGAAGAGGGCCCAAGGCGTCACCTTGCTGCACCCCAGTGGCAGACCATATATGTTGGTCTCCGATATAAAGTCTCGCTGCTTGCCCGTACAAGAAATTCACCCACAAAGAAATGGAAGAGCACATATTCTTAACCTCGTGGAGTAATGCTGAACGATCCACCAGGTTAAAAGCAGTCGAAAAATCCACAGTCAGCATTACAAGAGACCCATCAGCATGGTGTTCACTCAACACCCTATTGGTACTGTGTAACACGGCCTCAGTACCGCCAGATAAACCAACCCCAAACTGAAAATCATTAAGGTACTTGGCCATTTCTTTACCCACCCCTTTCATGGCAACCTTGGAAACCGGACGTCTCCATATAGTGCCTACTGCAATCGGACGGATCCTGTTGTCAGGTTTAAGTAGAGGTGCGAGAGGATCGGATGCAACAAACTTTGCCAAAATGGTTGGACATCTTCCCTCTAACCATAAATTAACAACTGAAGTGACAACATGTATGAGATTTGTGGCAATAACAGACCCTTCTCCACAAAGGGCGTCTAGTAAGTGTTGAGCCCTCAAGCCATCTCTCCCGCAAGAAGTTCCTTTAGCGAAGGATTTGATGCAACTAAATACACAATCAAAGTCTGCTACAAGGGGAGGTTCAGAAATTATAGGGCTCGGCATGGATGGGGGTGGTCTGAAAGGGTGTTTGACCTCCAAAGCTTTAATAGTATCACCATTATATGGTGCAACACCCGATGAGCATAACAGTTTCACTGTTGCGGTAAAATGACCATTTGCAACGTTACGGAGGCACTGTCTGATGTTGGTGTTACTTGATGTAGCCTCCTTCTGAAGGATCCCTCCACCATGTCTCATAGCTCCAACCTCAGGATTGTCTAACATATTTTGAACTAACTTCGTGATACCACCCTTTTTCCCCCATGTATCCAAGGATTTCAGGATGGAGCTTTGCTGTAAAGATTTTCTATTCCCAGACCTACATTCTTGTCTATTTTTGGGTCTAAACACCTACAGTGTGCATTGAGGGAGAAGTTACAAAAACATCCATGCCTCAACCGAGCCAGGTTGGGAAATCACCTTGTAAAGAGTGGTCTTCAAAGCCTGAGAGAAACCAAGACGACAACTATAGGGGATACTCTTGACTGTAGTGATAGGCTCTTTAAAAACACGATCAATGAGCGGAACATCATAAACCAAACCTTCAAGAGCATTTGTCACCGACTCTTTATTTGACGGCTTTGGAATACCAACAATATAACGACTCGAACCGTCATTCCCTATAACAAACCTCACACGACCATCCGGGTGATGACAATAACGGCTAAAAGCCTGCAAAGTCATACACTCCCCACACATCCATTAACCAAAGGCCTTCAAAGTTTCTTCCACTGCCATAAATAGACCAACATCCCTAAAAAGAGCTTCACGTAACATACTTTTATGATCTTCGGTATGTAAATGATGTATTTTGATGTGTGAAATCATACGGCCAATCCCTTTACTTCCAACTTCACCGTTTGGGCAACAATGGAAGCTTCTGAATGGGCACAGACACATATCACCCGAACTTGTGGAAGAAGAAGCCATATAAAAGAACAAGCCTCGAGATGAAGCTAAAACTATGAAGCAATATTAAACAAAAAAGGGAAGGAAATGGCACACCAACACAATGTTGGTGTGCACAAGAAGCATCCAAACTAAGTAAACTACATTATCTTGAACAACAAGGCTGCAGCACGAGAAAAACTGGTTTAGACATTTTATCAAACACTTGGTGGGCAGCAAAATTGTCTTTTTTAGAATTTCATCTTCTTCCATTGAAACATCAGCCCAAAACCTCTATTTTAGTGAAAATAATCCTCAAAGCATGCCTTACTTAAAAAGGAATTGAGGGCTTTTGGTTTGGAATTTCTTTAATCAGCAAAAAAACCAACCTGATTGGAAAAAAAACCAGCTCCCAACAAGTGCCCCGAATGAAGAAATACTGAAACACTTGCTTATTGTTTTGTTTAGATAACTTTATATGGGCTGCTGAATTTTGTGGATGGATTGTGGTTGAGTTGTGGGGATGAGCGGATCATCGTGTTCACAACGAATCACAAGGAGCGATTAGATGTGGCATTGTTGAGGCCAGGTCGGATATGATAGAATTGAAATTGAAGTTTGAAATTTGAAATTTGAAATTAATATAGTCATTATGACATGTTTAATTTATAGAAACTAAATTAATGATATATTGAAAAATAAAAAATGAAGTAAATGACAAGTAGAAAATAAATATCTCAAAATTATGATAAAACGACATATGACATAATGTATGAGAGAATGACATGTAAAAAAATTAATTTCATTTAATAGGGACAAGAAGATGAAACCATGTATTATTTTGAACAATTAATTTCATTTAATAGGGACAAGAAGATGAAACCATGTATTATTTCTATATCCTTGTAAAATTCAAAATTACTTTTATATCCTTATCAAATAATAAAATACACATCTATATCCAAACTCATAATTTTATTAGGCTTAAATTAATTTAATATAAAAAAAGAGTTATCAAGAAATCACAATTCCATGTGATTGTACTAAAATACCCTTCCTTATTTAAGATTAGCATTAAACCAAATTAATTAACATTAAACCTAATTAAATATTACAAAGGTTCCTACACGTCATTTACTTGCTACTGCCATTTATTCATCATCGCATGTATGCTTAAATTGTCGACTAAACTCGTTATCTTCTTCTCAATCGCAAACAGGTCTAACAATTCTTTATATCGGTTCTGGTTTATGTATTGATTAATTGTTCTGCATTCAATTATTTGGTTCGCAAACAAAGAGTTTCTTCTCAACCTTTTTGATGGATGATGATGATATACCGAGATGGGAGATACGTATACATTACCCTACGATTGAGTAAGTTTTTACCAGCAAGATGGATTAGACATTATGTTTACCTTCAATTTCATTAAATGTCTTTTTTTCATTGTGGTTATCAGACAATCGAATTTCAGAGTTCCTCGGCACCAACTCAATGGGAAACTACAAATCTAGAGATCTTACGACGTACGTATATTACTTATTCCTAAATAACAAAAACCCAATATCAATTCCTGAATTTCATGTTCAAAAAAACACATATCATATCAACAGACACCACTTGCATAGAGCTACAAAACCGTATTTACAAATGAGAGTGAATATAGAGATGTTTAGTGTATGACGAAGATGATAAACGGAAATACAAGATACGTAGCCTAATCTTTAATTTAGGATTTAACTTGGGAAGGGTATTTTGGGAAATTTAATAAAAATTTAAAGTTTAAATAAGTTTTTTAATATTAGATTGATATAATTCAAATTAACATTTAAGAATGATAAATATAAATTTTATATTTTGATAAGAATATAGAAGTAATTTACATTTTTATAAGAATATAAAAGTAATATTTAAAGTTTAGAAGGATATAAATAAAATTTTACTTTTTAGAAAAAAAAAAATATGAGATTTGGAATGTAAAAAAAAAAAAAATAATAAAAAAAAAATAAAAAAAAACTACATGGATTGTAAAGGAAAAGAAAATTACGTGCATTGGATGAAACCATGATTGCAATTTGCAAGAATTCTATCTTCCTTGAAACATCATTCTTGATCTCGCTAAATAAAATTGGATGTTACATAATAGAATTCATAGAAGCTTAATAAACCTAAAAAGCATAATAAATATCAATATGACCACAGCAAAAACAACAACAACAATAACAAAAAAACCAACAACGACAATGCATATTTAATCGTAACAAGAAAAATAAATCGGTAGGAGTATTTAAAGGTCATGGTCACGCATAAGTTCTGAATTAACTACCCAAATTCATGCTATTTTGCCTATCATGTGAACACCAAATACAAAAGAAAAAGGTAAATAATTTTTGGTGTGACCTGGGTTTTCTATGTTTATTTCAATTTTCTAAAAACTTTAGCATGTTATATATATATATATATATATATATATATATATATATATATATATATATATATATATATATATATATATATATATATATATATATATATATATATATATATATATATATGAACGGCAGCAACAAAATTAGCAATAAACAAAAACATTTAAGCAAGGTGTTCAAGTTGGACTACAAAAAAAAAGTTTGATATATGAGATATATGTTGGTGATTTTAGTGTCATCATGTCATTTTTAGTAACTAGAACCAACATGTGAGTTAAGGGGCTTCATGATTTGTACTCTAATATATGTATGGGGTTGTGCGGAGTTCATGCATATATAAGATCGAATCAGAAGCCGGTTCGACGACTAGTCGGGGGTCCGGGGATTCGAAAGGGGCAGCGCCCCTTTGGCGGGGTCTAGGGGCAGGCCTCCTGGCTAACGAAACTCGTTAGTTTTTAGTGATTATGGTAAATTCAATTTCTGAAGCTCTCCGAATTTTACATATGAGAACATAATGGAAAATTCAATTTCTTGAGTGTGATTTTGGTAAAACTAACGAAATTCGTTATTTTTTGGTAACCCTAAATCCTCATTAAATCCCGATTAACATTACTTGCTTCCAAAACAACTAATGACGGCTCAACCCTAATGAAACCCTAATTGTCTTTAATATATAAACAACCCTTCCTCTACAGAAGAGGGTTACGATCTTAAGCTCTCGTTTTCATCAGACTTTCACAGAATCCTCTAGCATATTGACTTACGTCTTTTGTGCCTAGAAACGTAAGTGTCCACTTGGATTATTCTGGACTGAATTTCTTGTAACCCAGACATAGGGTAGAAATATCAGTTCGGAAAGTGATATCACAATCCAAGTTAGTATCCAGATCTTCACCACAAGCCCTAAATTTCCCAACAATATATCATAAACACCAATCGATTAAGCCATTAAGCCAAACACCAATCAAATTAAATGTTGAAATGCTCGTAAGAAACAAAACTGGGTACCTTTTATTCCGATACACCACCTCATTTGGGGCTTTTCCAAATCATCCAAAAAGTGGAATAAATGAGAGATAATTGCAAAATTTTGATTTTTTTGTCATGTGTTCACCTTCAACATATCAGTTAGATCATATAACATTATAAAAAATGAAATCAACCACAATGCTTTCTGGAGTTTGGTGCATATACTTTAAAAAAGAAATCTGTATACATATACTTGTACTTCTAATTTGCATTATATATATATATATATATATATATATATATATATATATATATATATATATATATATATATATATATATATATATATATATATACACACACACACACTAGCCGTTTGCCCGCGCAAAACGGCGACGACGAATAATTTCTTTCAAGCAATTAGTTCCATTCGGAGACATGTTATATTTCTAAAAACACTTGCACCATTATCGATCGGTTTCACAAAAATAAAAAGTGCAATGCCAAAACCAAAAAGTATTGCGGTGGTGGATTCCATGGAGGAAAAGGAGATGAAGATTTGAATTAGTCTCCAGTCAACTATATTTTATGCAAAAAATTAGGGAACTCCAATTTGAATGAGCTTTTAAATTTCAAACGATTTGTCGAAAAGAAGTGTTTCAAATTTCGAATGCACCAGATACCAGAGAAGAGATATTTTAGAAGTACACGTTGGGTCAAAATTGATGAAAAATACTAATTCAATCCCTAAAAATAAGGAAATACTAATTTAAATGTGTTTTTAATACTTGTATCCCTAGCATTATCATTTGTAAGATATATATTATAATATTATTATATTAATAGTTTGTTGTACTTTAAGCTTAAAGACTTCAACGTCTTAAAAAAATATTATTATTATACTGATTCTATTTATAGAAATAGTAAGATTTCTTTCATAAGATACTATATATATATATATATATATATATATATATATATATATATATATATATATATATATATATATATATATATATAGGGCTAGGATTAAATATAAACTACAAATATTGTATGAATGTATGACCATTTCTTATCCATTAGATTAAAAAAATGAATGGGTATGATATGAGTGTACATATGATTAACATGGGATAACATGCACTGTATAATTGCACTTAATAAATTATTAAAGTATTTTAGTCAATTTACATATATTTAAAAAAAAGAAAGACTACTTATTTATTGCATAATTTAATTGTAGTTTCATTAAATACTTATTTATCTTATTTTACAAAATTAAGCATGGATAATTACATCATTTTGTTTTAGAAACGCAAGTCCATAAAACTAGTTTCATATATAGAGTTGATTTGATTCTTTAAGAATGATTCATGACTATTATCTAACATATTCTTGAAAAAAAAAAAAATATTCATTCTACACAAACAAAAGTTATAACACCAAATGAAAATTCTTGAGGAATATAAAATATTCATTTTACATATAATCAAATTTTAAACTATATATCATAATTTTAAAGAATATACAGTAAATAAGCCATTTTTTATACGAATTTGAACATAATGGCCATTCTAAAAGAATATGAAAAGAATGTGCATTCTAAAACATAATGATAAAGATTCTTTCTCAGAGAGTACTATTCATCATCTTCTCCAAGTGCTGTTGATCATTATCTTCATATTCTTGAAAAGCATGGTGCATTGTTAAAGATTGTGAATTACCTAAGACTATAATTAGTAACAAACACTAACATGCAAATGAAAATATTTGATTCTTATTTTTATGAAAAAAATTATAAACATAATAGATATTTGTTATAGAAAGTAAATTATTAGTACACAATAATTCTTAAAGAATGTGTTTGGTTGCATACAAAATTAATTGAACTTACAGTACATGGTAAAACTAAATATATACTTAAGAATGTGTACATGGTAAAACTAAATATATTCTTAAAAAATGTGTTCAGTTTCACATAAAATCAATTAAACATACAGTATGTTGTAAAAGAAATAAATACATTCTTAAAGAATATGTTTTGTTAGATTCAAGTCCAATTTAACCTACAATACGTGCTAATAATAAATACATTCTTTAAGAATAATCTAATCCAATACAAGTAGCCTCCAACATTGGAACCTTAATCGCATACAATTAAACTCTAACATCGAAACCTAAACTCGTATTTTAAAAAGTTTTTTTTTAAATCAACATTCATTCTCTAAGAACTAACGTTAGTTGTAAACATACCAAAAAATACATTGCTTCCTATAGTTTTGAAATAATCAGCATCAATATGCATGGAGATTGAAAATGCTTTTTTCCATTTTCTAGTTGATTACCTCTGTGAGTTTTTTATTAATAGCTACGGTGAGATTGTTATATAAGAACAAATATGATGAATATTTGGAAACAATTGATAAATTGAAACGTAACATTATCAATTCCATATATATTGCTTATTTAATTAATGAAAATAAATAAACTAATTTCAAATTTCTATAATTATCCGTAACTATTGATTGGACCAAAATTGGTCATACATTCACACACTATTTGTTGGTTATATATGATCCTAAATCTATATATATATATATATATATATATATATATATATATATATATATATATATATATATATATATATATATATATATATATATATATATATATTGGATTTTAATTTACCAGTTATATTTTATCTGACTTGGTAGCCAAAGGCGCTCTCTTTGGCATGTTTCAAGGAAAAGAAAATTTGTCTAAAAATAAACGAAATCAAAATATGTTTAATATAAAAATTAATCATTGTCACTATTTGTAGTTAAGTAATGATTAACTTTTTTTTAACATACTATATACTTATAAATATATTTTAATTTCATTTGTTTTAAGATATTTTCAGATAAATTCCACAAAAATCACTAAGTTTATATAAAAATTTGATGTTGGGTTATTATTATTATTATTATTGTCTCGATTAAGACACTTTGTTTACCAATTTGTTTTAATGTTGATTATTTGTTCAGCCACCCGGTTGTCAGATGGTATTACAATCTTTGATTACCTGGCAACATAAATGACATAATGTATGTGATATTTTTTGGTAACATCATATTATGGATGTTAAAATTGAAAGAAAAAAAAATGTATTGATTTTTGTGATAGTCATCCAAAATATTGTGACTTTTGAAACATTAGGTTTCTTTCTTGAATCTAGGCATGTAAATCGGGATTCCTTTGAAAACCATATGATTCTAACCTTAAATACATATTTTTTTTTTTTGACCTTTTAAAGCCAGCTGGCTTCCTACTCTTTGAGCTAATTAATTAAAACTTGGCTCGACGTTCATTGAGTAAACAAACCTTGATTTAGGCTCGAGATCGGATCGGGATTGTTTAATTCGATCCCGAATTAAGCTTTTAACGAGTCGATTCCGAGTACCTCGGCTCCATTATACTATATATATATATATATATATATATATATATATATATATATATATATATATATATATATATATATATATATATATATATAAGTTCAATAGAAAACATAATTATTGGTTATTCAAGAAACCAAATCTTTTTTTTCAATTTCTAGATATTATTTTTTGTCGAAAAAAAAATCTAAATTCATATATTAACATTGTGAATGTGAAAAATATTTTTCAGATTCACCGTGTGAATCCGGCTTCACGTTGTGAATTTTCAAAAATTCACATTATGAATTTGACGTAAAAAAAATCGAATTTGATATCATTGGAAAAAGAATAAAAAAGTAATGAATTTTTGTATTTTTAGTTTTTTTTTTTTTTTTTTTGATAAAAAATAAATTCTAAAAATTGAATATATATATATATATATATATATATATATATATATATATATATATATATATATATATATATATATATATATATATATATATATATATATATATTACCAGTTGATGCAAACTAAATTATGCATAATATAGAAAAAGAATTTAGCAATAAATAAATAATTAATTAATTAATTAACCTCACATTGGAAACTCTATTTCTAGATGAGGTTTTCAACTCATTTTCTCACTAAATTACAACTTTTCATGATGTTAAAATCTTTTACAAATAAATTATAACTTAACCATATAAGTTAATTAATTTGGTTTAAATTATTAAAAGGATATAAGTGATACAGTATTGAAAATCAAGTAATCTCATTGGTATTATAATTTGAATGTTGATAAAAAAAAGTTATAATAAGATTATATATAATTTGCATTATTTGAAATGGAGCATAGTCTTTTGAATGTGAATAACTGAACACTATAGAGGTGTATATTTATCGTCGTAATCGGTTATAGTCCAATACTATTGGGCTTCAAATTTTACAACAAATAAACAATTTTGAACCTTATGGCCCAATATAAAATTGTGACACTTTAAACTTTTAATAACGTTCGTTTAAAATCCTATAACCTTCTATAGATTTGGAACAAAAAACTACTTACTTTCATTTCATTGTTACGAAGCTCCTTGTATTTTATTATGGAATAATTTATAACACAGTTGATTAACAAACAGATTTTTTTTAAATACATGTTTTCTAGATATTGTAATTAAGAATTGAAATCATTTCTAACCTATTATATCTTTATGTATTGCAAAAAATATAACATTTTTCATGCAAGATTCAATGTTAGAAACACATAAAATGAATACTTAGAAGTTATAGCTAATAAACATACCCACTACTAATAATTAAGACACCCTATGCCTAATTTTAGTTACAAATAGTAAAGGGTCTACTGAGATAAATTGTACGATGATTCAATGTAAACTTGATAAAATATGTATAAATTCAACAATCTATTCATAAATCCCCTGAACAAAATATAATCAAACAAGCTCCAAACAGAATCACAACAAAAGTCATCAAAAAAAATATAGCATCCATGAAAAAAAATGTTATCCAGTACAACAAATAAATAAAAATC
Organism: Lactuca saligna; assembly: GCF_052625555.1. Lineage (NCBI taxonomy): Eukaryota > Viridiplantae > Streptophyta > Magnoliopsida > Asterales > Asteraceae > Lactuca > Lactuca saligna. The sequence goes on from NC_136422.1 coordinate 23,373,834, forward strand.
ATCACCCCCCTAACTCAAACATCAAGAAAACCCCATGAATAACAACTTTTTAAAAAAAATGAAGATTGAATCCATCTTATAAAGCAGAAAACTTAGGAACATGAACAGGAAACTGATGAATCTCATCAATCCAAGGATTCAAATTCTTTTCTTTTGAAGGATTAATAGTCTTCAAAGCTTTCCAAACAGCACTATTACACTTAAACCCTGATCCAAACGCAATCTGCCATGCTCTATCACCCTTTTTAATCCTTCCTTTAGCTTCTGAATAAGCTAATTCATACCATGGTGAACTACTTGAAGTATTCCCAAATCTATTCAATGTCATTCTTGAAGGCTCCATATGCCAATCAGAAAGCTGCAAATTCTTCTCAATTTCATCAAGAACAGCTCTTCCACCCGCATGAATACAAAAATGTTCAAAAGCAAGTTTAAAATCAGGAATATAGGGTTTAATCTTCATCCTCAAAACTTTTTTTCCAACCAAAGTTGCAAAAAAGAGTAATTGTTCAGACATCGGTAACACTAAAGGACCTAATGTTGTGATGTTGGTTTTTAATGCGTCTCCTGCAACTCCCATTAAATCTTTTGATAATGAAACTCCGATTTTCCCAATTGGGTCTTCCAATTGTGTTACGCATGAGAAACATTTGTCGTCTGAGCCTTTGTGTGTTCTTACTGTGTGAACGAGTTGATATTTTGAGGTTTTTCTGTCGGATGATTTGTTGGATAAGAGAATCGCAGCTCCTCCCATGCGGAATAAGCAATTGGAAACAAGCATTGATCTTTCGTTTCCGAAGTACCAATTTAAGGTGATGTTTTCCATGCTCATGACTAGCGCGTATGAATTAGGGTTTACTTGGAGAAGATCTTTGGCTAAATCAATAGCGATTAAACCAGCTGAACAACCCATTCCACCGAGATTGAAGCTTAAAATGTTGCCTCGAAGTTTGTAATGGTTGACGATCATTGAAGTTAAAGAAGGGGTAGGATTGAAGAGACTACAGTTAACTACTAAAATCCCGATGTCTTTTGGTTTGATACCTGTTTTTGCGAGGAGTTCGTCAATGGCGCCGAACATTACAAGTTCTGCTTCTTTTCTTGCTTCTTCCATGCATGGATTTGGGGGGATTCGAAGAACAGCTTCAGGGAGGTAAGTTGATTCGCCAAGACCGGATCTTTCGAGGATTTTTTTTTGAAACTCGAGACTTTGATCTGTGAACGTACCTGTTGATGTCGAACATTGAAGGAATTTTTGTCTTGTGCATTTTCGATCTTCTTCGGGTTTGTAGCAGGAGAAGTTTACAAGGTAAACTGGGCGAGGGCGAGTTAGGAAGTAGAGAGTTGATAGAAAGACTAAAAGGGTGGAGCATACGACGACCGATATGAGATTGAATCGGAGATGATCCCAAAGAACGTGAACATCTTCGAGAGAAAATGTCGACAGTTGAGCAGCGAGAATGACAACAAGAGGAGATAAGAACAGATACATTCCATGGGTTATCAGATAGTGATACCCTAGTTTTACATACTTGAGCTTCACGGATTTTTTGAAATCGGGAAGGTTTGAAGATGATGATTGTGAAATCAAGGGTTTGACTTCTGTAACGTCACTCATTTTTAGCAGAAACTCGATTCCGATCACAGCTATTAGTAGAACAGAAGAAAAAAAAAAAAAAAAAAAAGCAAGATCTGATTTATCAGAAACTCAAAAACCCATAATGACCTGAGATCTGGAACATCGAATCACAAACGAGGGTAGTTCCTGCAATCCGGGGATAAAATTCAACAAAAGAAATCAAGCTTTAACATGCTAAATCAACACTAAATCATCAAACATTACGACAGCTTGAGTGAAACCCGTAACTATTTAACCTAAATTAACGATAAATTAGAACAGATGCGATGATGAAATTGGTAATTAAGAAAGAAATCTAACCTGGAACAAGATGAATGTTGGCGGAGTGATCGATGAGAAAATGAATTGAGTAGGGAATGTGTGGAAAACGGAAGTGCCGCCTAGGTATTTAAAATGTGAAACAGAGAGTCATATGATGTTAATTGTGGCTGTCAGAATTGAATTCGACATTTGTAGAAGTTGCGGATTGAAGTGAAATTTGACTATAATTTATTGAATGAAAACCCTAATCACACTGATCCGATTGACAACGCACGATCACGAGAAATTTAGACGAAGCTTCTTATAGTTGTGCGAGTAGCATCTCAGATATTCCAATTAGCTAAAAAGTGACAATAATTTTAGTGGATATATGCTGACCCGGGATTTCAAATCATTCATATTTCATATATTGTTATTTTACTTTTTTTTTTTTTTTTTTATTATTATTATTATTATTATTATTATTATTATTATTATTATTATTATTATTTTTTTTTTTTTTTGTAAATCAAATTAATTTTTAAAGAAACTTAAATTGGTGATTGTTGTTTATATAAAAAATAATGAAGTGCAGATCTTATCAACGTGTCATTTTGTTTTAAAATGTCATTGATGTTTTTTTTATATAGTTTTAAGGGTTTAAAGTTAAAAAGATAACTTTCAGACAAAACGAATAGGCGAATCGACAGTGTTTTGTCTAGTGAGCCAAACCCTTTTCGTTCGCCACCTTATGGGAAGAGAAATCCATGAACTTTAAGAGCCAACCGGGTATTATTTATAGCCTAGGGAATCTCCAAGATAAACCCTAATTTGATTAATAAAATAATCAGATTTTATCTATTCATGACAATTATCCTTATCAATTATAGAAGGCTTCTAGAAATCCTAAAAACCATCTCAACCTTGTACATATCATGAATGGTTCTAGAATCGACTTTTCTTGTTCAATTATAAACAATTACAATTTAGCTATTACACATTTAGTTAATTTCAATTCATTCTAATTAGTAATAAAGTAATTCCAAACATTTCTAATTAATTCAAAATTTAATTATTAACTATTAACTATTTTTTAATTAAAATATTAACCATATAATATGTTTAAAAATATCATTTTATCTCTTTCCTAATATCAGTTCTAACTATTTATAGATTTTGAGGGCAACTCAAAATGGACTTTATTTTTATTCATTAAGATTATAACAACTTAGTTAATAACTTAGACACATTAATTTAACAGTCTCTCACTATATAAGTCATCAACTACAATTACATGTATAGACTTTGAATAACCAATAAAAGAGTTCTTTCTACAGCCACTGTCGAACTCTTATATAATCAAACGTCAACATAAGATAAATGATCAGCTGTTCCTTTGTTCTATAAGATATCGTATGGAAATGAGACATGAATATAAATCAATATCATATTCCAAGATTCTGTTTCCCAATTTTCGATTTATGATGATTGGATTCAGACTACTAATTGAACATGTCAATTTAGTCCGGATAAGGCCATGCATATGAATGTCAACATCAAATCATCAATGGGCCCAAAGATATATCTTTTCCTATTAATGCAAAAGGAACAAATAAAAATTGACTGCATAATTATAACATTTACTCCTTATATTTTATAACATCAAGTTACAGATGCATTAATGTAAACCAGTGCATAACAAATTTGCAAACTATAACTTATATATCTACGTTTGAAGAATATAAGATATTATCATCTTAGAATTGTCTGTGATTGGATCCATGAAGTTATCCATGAAGTTATCCATGATTGGATCCATGAAGTTATCCCTAAGCGTCAGTTTAACCAATACTTATAATCCCTATTTCCAAGTACTCTTGAATACTATAAAATCAATATGCAATGTCAAATCACCATGGACAATCTATAAATATTTCCATGATAATTTTAAGTCATTACTTACTTCCTAAAAGTATGATTGATTATGGCGTTTCGAATAAATTAATATTCAGGAAGTAATATGCAAAATGAAACACAATAATAAACTAATTGTATATGGTACTCCTGAATATAAATAATTCCATGTTATTTAATCACCATACAATTACCGATTTATTGATTGTATAAATGTTATGGGGTAATCAACTTAACAACTAACCTTTTTATCATTTTTCATGCTTATGCTCTCATCATGAATATCATAGTTTCTTTTGGTCATCACTATTGTGAACGAACCATCAGGAAGATACTCATTTCACAACTAGATCTTCATCCTCAACTTTATTTTGGATGTAGTGGAATTTCATCCTCCTATGCATTGACCTTCTGTGATCTCACGAATCCTTAGTCAACACGAGTACAGTTTCACAGAATATTTCTAGTAGAAATTTGTTACTTAATACAATTCCAAGGTCAACTATGAAGTGTTTTAGTTCAGGTACACTCCTTGGATATTTTACTTGCACTAATGTAGTCTTACTCACATTTTTTAATCTACCACCATCTCCTACATGAAACCTTTTATGCTACAATTCAAAATAAATATCTATTTAGACTATGACTCAGAGTCATCCCTAAAAATTAGTGTTACATAGGTTTTCTTAATCATGTTTTCTACTATCTACAAGCAACCAGTCCTTGGTATCTTTCAGTACTTCAGAATGTTCTTGACAGTTTTCTAGTGATTCAGTCAAGCAAATTTTTGATACAATCTCACGATGCTTAAACCATTTGAGACAACAAATCAAGCACCCGTTATAGCATACAATATCGATCATATATCCAAAGCATATAGGAGCCATCTTATTCTATCATTTTCATGACCAAAACTAAAGACTTTGAGATTCACTCAAGTCCTTGCCATGATGCATATGCGCATTTCCTTTCTTGTAAATTTCCATGTTGAAACCTTTCAACACATTGTGCTTAAACCAAGTCCTTTTAAACATTTTGATCTATACTCTTAGATCCAAAGACCAAGTATCAAATGTCACTTCCCCTATGTCCATCATAACAAAATAATTCCCGAGCTTTTGCACTTTGCAAATTAGGGAAAATGTTTCCTATGAGAATTATTGTCATCAACATGCAATATTAGGAAGAAAACGACACTCCCACTAGTTTTGAAATGTACTCAGAACCCATTTAGACTTCTAGAAAACAATACTCTTCGACTTTCACGTGGAAGCACAGATTTTCTACTACACGATGCTTGTCTAAAACTACAAATAAACTTCTGAAGCTTATACACCTTGTTTGGATATTTCATATGTTTAAATCCTTTTAGCATGTGTAAAACATCAGTCAAATGTTTCCTGTTAAATAAAGTCGTCTAAAGATCCATTTTACCATATCTTTAAATCAAAGAAAGCAACAATGGTAACAAATAACCAAATAGATCTTTTCTCAGCTACTGGTCATAATGTTTCCTCATAATCACTTTCTTGAGTCTAGGTGAAACCTTTTCCACCATACTAGCCTTGAATGTGTGTATATTCCTATCCATCTTAGTCCTCATAATGAAGATCTAATTGCAACCCACTGTCACGAGACTAGGCTTCATATCAACCAATTTCAAACTTTGTTATCCTTCATGGATTGAATTTCGCTATCCTTAGTCGTTTCTCATTGGTAGCCTTAGGGCCTACCATTGCTTCTGAGTAGTTATTGGATTATCCAAATTGATCAGTAGTTTTATCACTAACCAACATGTTACTTTTCGCAGTTAGATGAAATTCATAAAACTCGACATTTTCACTAACTCTACTAAATCTGTGAAGAGGTAAGGCAATATCATTTGACTTAAATGGTATTTGAACCTCAAGTTGAGAGTTGGTGCCAACTATAAGTTCATTGTCAGTCATATCTCAAAATTCTTCAAGGTTAATATGACTCCCACTGACTTCTTGATATATATGTTCTCCCTCAAGAAACATTCTTGTTTTTAGCTACAAGCCCCATATTCTAATGGGTCTTTAAACAAATATAAAAAGTCTTCAATGAATACCCAACAATGTAACACTTCTCATATCTCAATTCAAGTTGGTCATTGATCTCTCATCCAACGAAAGACCTCACAACACCATATCTAAATGTGAGGGAACTTTCCAAGTCTACATTTCATGAGGTGTCTTCAAACTGCTTAGTTGGTTACAAGGTTCATAATATGCTCTACTATTTCAAGTGTATATTCCCAAAATGTAATTGGTAGTGAAGCACGACTCATTATATATCAAACCATATAGCATTCGATTCTCCCTTTCAGGAATACCATTACATTATGGTATCCTTGAAGAATCCAGTTATGGAAACCATTTCACAATTTCTAAAATGATCATAAAACTCGATACTAAAGTATTCTCCTTTCCTTTTGGATCGAAAACCCTTTTATCATACTCCCGAATTGATTCTCTACTTTGTTTTGAAACTCTTCAAAAGTTTCATACTTATGCTTAATCATATAAACATAATCACATCTACTAATTGTCAGTAAATATGACGTAATAGTGTTTGACATCCCTTGTGGTGGATCTAAAGGGTCCACACATGTTAGTATGTACAAGATCCAACAATCATTTGTCTCCATTACACGTCCATGTGAATGGTGATTTAGTCATCTTGCCAACAAGTAAGACTTGCATACCACATCCAACCTAAAAGTCGAATGATTCCAAGTCTGGTCCAAATGGATCTTGGTGATGTGATTCTTACTTACGTGGCAAAGGCAATTATGCCACAAGCTCATTCTTATCTAAACTATTAGAAGAATCAATATTAAAGATAATCTTTCTATTATTAGAAACACAAACTACAATTTCATGAATGCAAATTGCAAGAAGATGTTTTAAAAATAAAACCATCATCTTTATAAAATAGAATTGTCACTTTTCCATTATCAAATGAAAATTATAATTCATGTTTATACAAAGCATAAAATGAAATTAGGTTTCTGAAAATTTCCTAAGTGTTATATCAAATAAATCAATCTTTCTTAGCTCCACTATTAAGCACAAGCATGAAATCCATAATCATCAAGACATGCGACATTCGTCCATTCCAATGATTACAATTAGCTCTCGATGCTTAATCTTCCTTCTTTCCTTTAGATCCTACAATGCCATCTAAATGTGATGACCACTTCATGAATCAAGGATCCGTGAATTGGATGTATTTGAAGTTTAATTGTTTAAATACTTGATGTAGGTGTTGTTTATTTTTTCTAAAAAACAACTTCTAACCACTTATTGTTGCGCCTTGCAGCACACACGCAACACTTGACCCTTCGAAGTTGTTTGTTTTTTAGAAGACTTCTGACTTAAAAACAGCTGCGCGTGTGCTGCATGGCGCAACACTTGACCCTCTGCTTCAAACCTCTTCACATCTTACTTTACCATATTGTAGCAATCTGAAGATGTTAAAAAACAAACAAACTTTTTGTTACATGTTGCAACCATTTGGTCCCCCTCTTCTGCTATAGAGGGTTGCAGAGGTGGTCCATAGACTTCACAAATTTTTGCTTCGAAAAAACAAATGGCACCGTAGAGTCAAATAGTCGACTGTATCATTTCTAAGTACTTAGGGTAGGTTCGTTTCTTATGATCATTGTCTTTGTATTAATTGCAACTCACCTCTTTTGAATCTTGGTTGCGTAGAATAGAGAACATACCAGTTCCATTCCCTCCTAATGGGAAGGTCCGGCCAAATGGTTCCTTTCCATTTAGGATTTGAACGATTCCTATTCTTTCCGTCATCATTCAAAAAGACAATAATTGGAACTGGATAAGAAATCTAATCAATCCATATTCCTCAGTTTGGAGAAGGTTTAAGAATTACATCAATGTTTTCTCCATACTATTCATATGATAAATCAAGTTGAAATTATCATAAGAACTAGTGAGATAGTCAAGCGCAAGATCTATAACAAGACTTTTGTCAAGGAAAACATTGAGATTCTTGGATTTATCTATGTAGCTCTTGTTGAGCACATACAAAACTCTCTCATTTAGCTTGCATTATTTATAGAAGTACCCTCAACAGACTCTAAATATATAGTGTGACTAAGCTATCAAAGTACAACTTGAAAATGTACACTGAAATACATAGATATATCGAAGGACCTTCCCTTCGATATAGAGAACCTTTATGTCATACAAAAGAGAAGCTGGGTCTTCTTAACCAGAAATGTCACATCATTAAATTCAATATTTCTTAACTCAACACACGCACACATACACACACACACAAAATCACATGATCATAAGCATAAATAATAATAGCATGAAGGAAGCAAGTACAATACATACATGCAGCTGCATCGGATAGAACTCGGGTCTCATCGGCCTGTAACTGAAATGCTCGGATCCTTACCACTAGAGCCTCTACTCCTCACTCACGACCATATATGATCTGTATCATAGCTGGAGTGGGTGTCCCCACTGCTCCAATCGTCAACCTTGGGAACTCATCCTTCTTGTGCCCCACCTGATTGTAGTGAAAACAAAACAGACTCGAACCTCGAGGACAATCCCTGCTACAATGACCAGCATGGTCGCAACTGAAGCAACCATTCCCTTTCTCATGACTGATCCCCTGGTAAGTTCTCCTACACTTGGCATAATTTCCCCATCCCTGATGGCCTTGCAATCACTAATCTTGAATCTTAGGCCTCTTCACCTGGCACATTGCGGTCTGAATTTGCTCCGGCATGTGCTTCGACTGAAATTGCAGCTTAATCTCCCGCCCCCGAGCTCTAGAAATCATGCCATCCAAAGTCTTACAGCTAGATAGACTCACAACCTCTCGAATATTATATCATATCATGGTAAATTGTCTTCTTCATATCCTCATACACATCGTACTACGGAACCAATAAAGCCATCTCCATGAACTTGGAGGTAATCTCCACCACAGTGTATGTCATCTAGCGAAGGTCCTGAAGATCCCTTACCAACTGATACACCTCAATGGTCGGTGCAAACTCCGCCTTGAATCTCGACACAAAATCTGCCCAAGACATGGACGTCATGGCCTCAGCTCCCAAAGAGTGACCAACCTCCTCCACCAATCACGAGATCCATCCACCAGAAGGCAAGATGAAAATCACACATTTGATCTCGCAGTGAAAAAACTAGTCCGATGAGTATTCTCCATGTCATTAATCCACCGCTTACTAACAATATGGTCCTTCTTCCCGAAGAACTTTGGGGCTCTGTAAGCCTTGAACTCACGAAAAGAGAGAATTCGAGCCACCAACTGTCATGCCGCCATCTTAGCATAGAAATCCCAAGTCGCTCATCTAGTAGCTCCGTGATCCCCTCCTTTATGGTACCAAAAATCACAAGAGTCACATCTAAAATACCGCAAGTGATCTTAGACGAAACAAACTCATAAATCCTCTCATCAGTCGGCTCAGCACCAGAGCCCGAACCTGAACCAGAACCTCCTCCATGAGTTCTCATCACCATATTGAAAAGCAACTATAGAAATGATTAGAACATACCCAAAGAATCCTTATTCCCCAGGCTTCTTAGAATCCTCGTGACTTTCCCTTATTTGAGTACGGATCCTGTGCTTTCAGTATTATGGGACCAATACCACCTTCAACACCTATCCATACTTTCCTTAAGGATCATCCTGAATCCTCTAACTCACCTTCTCAAAATGGTACTCCCCATACCCGCTAAAAACACACCACTCATACTAAAGCACTTCCTAGGCTCTCTTAGGATCCCCACCTCACCCTGCCATCAGCTGCTGAAAAAATCCTCTAACTCACCTTCTCAAACGGTTGGACTTAAATGAGAGTTGTAAAATATGGCCAAGTCAATCACTCTAAGATTATTTAACCTTCGCAACATGTAACTTAACATATTCATTTAATAGTTAACTCACATCAATATGAGTCCTACAAAGCACAAAACAAGTAGAATTCAAGCAGTAGAACTATATAGGCCACAAAACATCAACATGTATCCTTCCTAATATGCATCTATCCTAATAGACATTCTAGCATGCAAGCCTAAACATATCCTTATGCTAACTTCTAGCATGCAAGACATATAAAGTAACAACATGTATGAGTATTATGGGAATCACTTACTTGAGCTCGGATGATTTCACACATCTCACCCATTTCTTTATAAAAATATTTTTAGAAAACTTATTTCCTTTTTAAAAAAGGATTACCAATTCTTCAGTTTGAGTTCAAACACACCCGAGAGTGTGTCCAAATCCCTCAAACCAAGGCTCTAATAGCAACTTGTAACGTTCCAAAAATGTCAATAAAAAATTTCATTTTAAGCATTGAGTCATACAACCAATTGTTCCAAAACCAAACCAAGTAAAAATGTATTTTCAAACATTAGAGTATCTCAAAAGTAAACAATGCAGAAATAGCCATCAGGGGATGTTGGGATGCGGTGCAGTCAAGTCAGGCCCTTACCTTTGAAACTGGAAGTACTTGATAAATGTTAAACAACAAACCATAAGCATAAATCTTAGTGAGTTCCCTAAAACACCACATACCATATAATTGTCCCAGCCTAAAGTGCACACCAATGGGCCCAACCCAACATATAAATGGGCCCGACTCAACATGCATACCAATGGGCCCAGCCCAACATGAAAATGAGCCTAGACCAACATGCAAGCTAATGGGACAAGTCCAACATACACATGAAAGAGTCACAAAGACATCTAGCATCCTACATAACACAATCTAGTGATCCGACATTGGTGCCTTTGACCCACAAGTATAGTAAGAAGACTCACCTCAACCCTGAAGACAAGATAAACCACCCACTTGAGGCAATGTTATCAAGCCTCCCCTTGCTAAACCTATCCACAATAAAACTCTAATTAACAATCAAGGAAATGATTGGCCCACTAAAGGTCTATGCGTATAATTAAACCTCCTTTAAGAAAACGACCATTTTGCCCTTCCCATACTAAGTCCCAACATGGTTGACCAAAAGTCAAGCTGGTCAAAAAGTCAATAATCAACCCTTAGTTAACTTACATCTTGCATAACTAATCTACGTCTAATGTAAAGCTTGCAACAACCCAATTTTCACGACCAAAATTTTCATTTTTATAAATTACTTTAATTAAAACATTCGTAGGAAAACATTGTCGAATCATTACATCTTATAAATCTATGCATAGTGTCTAAAAATCTAAATCATAAAATAGTGATAATGTCAGAGTACAATCCCAAGGAATCTCATAGTGCGGAATCTGAGGTGTGTATATGATGTGCAACTACCGCGCCGGCTCCTTCCCCTTCGCTGAAGAGGTACCTGAAAAAAAACTGAAAACTGTAAGCACAAAGCTTAGTGAGTTCCCCCATCGTACCACATACCATAAGATCACATAACATGCATATAATGTCAGACATATTGGGGTTCCCGACCTACCCCTTCAGTCCTATCGACCAGATAATGCCTAGCATATCTGGGTGCTGGCCTCCCCTTCGGTCCTGTCGACCGGATATTGCCTAGCATATCTAGGTGTTGGCCTCCCCTTCGGTCCGGTCGACCGGTAACTGGGGACTATTTTACCCCTACTACTACCACATAATATCATATCACATATATCATAATCTGGCTAGTATGGCTGGGTACTAAACTACCCCTACGGTCCTATCGACCGATAGCCGAGGACTATTTCACCCCCTACTACTGTCACATAATATCGTAATCTACTAGCATATAAAACATAACAGGTGGCAGAAAGCCTAGTTGAATATCACAAAGACAATCATCTCACATACAACTCTTATTAATGGGTCGGCATTATGACCGTAGACCCACCACTACTGGGAGGTAACTCACCTCGTAAGGTTGACTGCTATTAAACTGCTCAACAATTGTCTGACTGGTGCTCCGGTAACCCTCCGGCTATAATCCCACAAAACACTCAGTTAGAACCTGATATCTACTCTTAGGGGTAAAATGACTATTTCACCCCTAACCAAGTCAAAGTCAAAGTCAACTTCCACTTGACCCGACTCGCCGAGTTGGGCCGCTAACTCATCGAGTCCCTAACTCATTACCCGTCTTTATCCACGACTCTACTCGTCGAGTTTAGCAACGACTTGGCGAGTTCCCCTTCTATATGAACATCGAATGAACCTTCATCCGACTCGCCGAGTTGTATGAACAACTCGTCGAGTTTACCTTCATCTAATAAACAAGTCCTGTCCTTAACTCGCCGAGTTGTATGGACAACTCGTCGAGTTCATCTTCAACTATAAGGAGATTTTCTTGGACTCACCGAGTCTGTTCTTGCACTCGTCGAGTCCCATGAACTCCAGGTTTAAGGCTAAGTCCAAACGTTGGGTTACTCCCTTGGACCTTCTAAAAACCCTTCTAGTGCTCAACTGGGTTCCTTCAAACCCTAACAACAAAGGGGAGCTTTTCCTCGGACTCGTCGAGTCCCAAGAACGACTCGTCGAGTCTCATTTCTCGATTTCCAGCGTACAACTCTTGACCAAAAGATAGATCTAAGCTCCTTCAATCGTTCTAGCACGTAGTGTTATAAACTTTATGTGTGTGCATGGGACTTTGAGATCAAAAGGACATAAAATAATCTCTTATGATGCATGGGACCTTACATGGGTGCAAAAGCAGCCCCCAACTGCCTTATGACTCCCTTAATGACCTGATTCTGAAGCCTTAACCCCCAACCATGTTTGCAATCATGGTTGGTCACCAAAAAAGGATTATAAAAGCCCTAAATCTCCTAAAAAGGAATCTATCAAATAAAAGAGCAAGGTAACAGCTTTATACCTCCAATGGAATGTGGAAGATGCACAAACTTGGGTTCCCCTGGTCTCCACTTGTTTCCTCAAGTCTTTCACCTTCCTCCTTATGGCCACAACTAGCAAGATCCACCAAAAATGCCTTAGTTCTTCTCACAAACGACTAGGGTTTGCTATGGGGAGTTCTGGAAGCATTGGGGATGAAAGGGAGGCTGAATAAGTGGTTTAAATAAGGTCCAAACCCTCATCTACGGTTTTGTTCGGACAACGCTTACTCGCCGAGTCCGGATGCGGGCTCGTCGAGTGGGTCATTAAACTTTTGCGTCCAATACGCTCCGACTCGACGAGTTGGACCTCAACTCACCTAGTCCAAGGCCAAAATGCAAACTACTATAATAAAATACATACCAGGAACCATGTACTACAAAGATACACCTTACGTACAGAGGCTACACCCAACCTAGAGTCCCTGGTCCCAAAATCTTCTATTAAGAACTTAATACAATAAACCAAACTCTCAAACTCCCATATCCGATCTAAATAAATTTCTTAATGGATAAAGTCTTTGACTTTATCCATTTTCATGGTCAATATGAACATACAACCAAACACTAAGTCCAATATGATACCTTTTGCTCAATAACTCATGCATGGATGGATGAGAGTGCCCAATCTCTCATTTTTATGACTCTAAAACCTAAAAAAACATCAGAATAAGGCATTCCAATGGTATGAAGTAACCCATACTCATAAGGACCAAGGTCAAAGGACAAAAAGCATAAAAACCTATAAGATAAATAGATCTAACAAAAGGAACATCAAGATAAGTGATGAGTGCAAAGTCTGGATCTACAAAGCTTGGAGCTCACACTTGCTTCTCCAATGGACTCCTTGTTCAATATTGCACACAAAATCACATTAAGGCTTCCAAAACTCACAATTGGTGGCTAGGTTTTCAAACAAATGATATGAGGTGATGGAGGCTGGTAATGGGAAAGATTCCAAGAAGTTAGAGCCCTTAAATAGGGTTCAAAACCTTAGGGTTAGGGTTTTGGTAAGCAGTGGTTATGACATACGTAGCTGAACCTACACCATGGGTTGGTTATTAAGCTAACGATCTGATTTCAGTATCTACGCCATGTGTAGCTTTCCTACGCCCCGTTTAGGGAAAATTCCAAAATCCCAATTCAACTTCAAACAACCATATCTTCTTTGTTTCAACTTCATTTTAGACTTTTGTTTATATGCACGGAAAGGTATTGAAGAGCCTCCATAAACTTATCTAGTTACTTCTGAATAAAAACATATCGAACTATAATCCTTAATTCATGCAAGAAGCCTGAGATATTACCTTTCCAATTTTACCCTTTTGCTTTAAGGACCAAATGGAGGTCTTAGATATTATAACCAATATTATCAACCTCCAATAAGGTCTAAACTTTCCTTCCTCAAATCCCAAAGCCTTTACTTGATCGAATTACAACCCACAAACCCTGAATTAAGAAATGTACTGAAAGAGGATGTTACATTAATCTTATAATTAAATCAAATTTACTTAATCTTTTAATATAAAGGCTAGTTTGTATATGATTAAATTGAAAAAGATGAGCAACCAAAAATAAAAACAAATTTAGAAGAATCTAGAACTCCAGGTTCCACGGCGTGGGGAAAGGTATGCTACGTCCTAGCACATAGGAAATGCACAACCTAATTTAAATTATTATTTTAAGTTCTCGGCGGCAAGACATGATGTGGCAATGAAGTGACCATGACGTGGAGACAAAGATAATCGCGATCCATGTAGATACCACGACGTGGTGGAAGACCAGCCACATCGTGGCGAAGAGGCAGATCGACATAAACGTCAATTTACATAATCAATTGCAATCAAGGCAAATTTTCTAGACTTTTAAAACTATTTAAAACAGAAAATCCTACACATACAAACCCTAACATACTTAAAGGACAAAGTGTAAGTGCAATAGACTTGAGTTGATCACGCTCTGATACCACTAATGGGTTTCGAGCCTCTTTAGATCAAACAAATGGCAACGAAAATGATAAACAATTTTGATTTAAACTCAAAATCTATAGGATCTAAATTCACTAATATATGCAACTTAGTATAACTCTAAAGAAAACATACCTTTGATTTCTTACTTGGTTTCTTCTTTTATCGAGTCAGTGGATTGAACTAGAGAGCCCAAAAGAAAGTTCATCTTCAGTGATTGCACCCAAGATGCAAATAAGAAGCAAATCAAAGTAATCCTCGAACTTCAGACACAAACATAATCGAAGTACCAATTATGTTCTTCAGCTACATCGTAACGATTAGATGGTCATGATGTGAGAACGGCGATTTTTTAGTATTCCAAACTTTTTCATCTAAGAGGTATATTTCTCATGTGTCAAAACAAGAATTGGAGCCCTCTATTTATAGGGAGGTGATTTGAAACCCTACAGATAAATACCAAATATAATACTAATTATTTATGGTATTAAAATAATTCTCAAAATATTTCATATTCCATTTATTTACCATTAATTAATTAAACTATTAATTAATTAACAAAACATGTCCCTCAAATAAATATATTTACAGATATGCTTCATTTTTTTCTTACGTGTAACCCAAAAAGACACTGTTATTTATAAAAAATTATGAGGTTTTTTTATGGATATGGGCACTAATCTCAATATATATATATATATATATATATATATATATATATATATATATATATATATATATACACACACACACACTAGTAATTATCTATGGTATTCAAATCATTCTTGAATATTTCATATTCCATTAATTAATTAAACTATTAATTAATTCACAAAAAACAAGTCCCTCAAATAAATATATTTACAAATCTGCTTCATTTTGTTCTTGCATGTAATCCAAAATAACATTGTTATTTATAGTAACATTACCGGGCTTTGGTATGGCTATGAGCACTAATCTCCATCTCACACACACACACACACACACACACACACACATATATATATATATATATATATATATATATATATATATATATATATATATATATAGTATTTTCAGATAGTTTACGAGATAGTCTCGCATTAGTTTTTTACAAAAAAGTGCTAAAAACCGGTAAAAGTTGCATTCCGATCTTTTTTTCCCAATTCAGTCGGTAACAAATTAATTTGGAACTATTTTGTAAACTAAACCCAAAATAATGGGACTATTTCGTAACCTCGCCAAAATATTGAGACTTTTCTACAAGAACCATTATTTTCATTTTTATTTTTATTTTAATTATTTTATTAAAAACTCAAAAAATGTATTAATTTTGAATTTTTTTTATTAATATTATTAAATAAATGCATATATAAATATTATTTATATATATATATATACATATTAAAATATATTTATACGTAAAAAATACATACAAATATAAAAAATATGTATTGAAAGCGTATTTATATATTTTTATACATTAAAAACGTTTATAAAGTCCTTTTTCATTTAAACGTATTTATACGATGTTGAGAAAAGACCTGGATGATGATAGAACGAACATACCAAACCATGTTTAAGTCTATAACTTGAGAATATTTCGTAAACTGACCTAAAATGCATGTATTTCATCATATATATGAAAAACATGTCTCTCTTTCTCTCTCTCTCTCTCTGTATATATATATATATATATATATATATATATATATATATATATATATATATATATATATATATATATATAATTTTAAAGTTCTTTTTTTAAACATTTTTATACATGTATTTTCTTTACCATAAAGGTGTAATTTTGGTTACTTTATCTGATCAAATCTTTGGTGTAGATCATGTTAATTTGTGTAACGACCATATAATTTCAACAAATTTTAACTTTTCAAAAACAACTCATTTTCATAATGTTATTACAAAAAGGTTTTCAATACAATTATTATCAGAGTCTTCCTAGAAGCACATCATAAAACAAAATAATGAGGAGTAGTACGATCACACCTTTGCCTTGCCACGGTCTCCTGAAGAACCTGAAAAACATTAAACCACAACTGTAAGCCTGAAAGCTTAGTGAGATACCCCCAAAATACCAACCACATATACTATGCATAACATATCATAACCGAACAAAACACAGAACAACCATGCTCTTCGGGTTTACTGTGTGACTGGTCCGCCGCACCGGGCCTTCAGTCCACCTGGTCCACCCTCCGAGTCTAGCCTTATCCATCGAGTCTGCAGTATGGTTGGTCCGCCCGCACCGGGCCTTCAACCTACCTGGTCCACTCTCTGAGTCTACAGGATGACTGGTCCGCCCGCACCGGGCCTTCAGTCGGTCTAGTCCACTCTCCGAGCCTCGGCACGTCTGGTCCGCCCTCTTGGGGCCTACAGCCTATCCAGACCGCTCGCCGGGCGTTCAGGACAACCGGTCTGCCCTGGGTATGTTGACCTACAGCACAAAGCAGGACCCGCCTCAACCCAACCCCAGTCACACAACCATGTGCACATAAACATACAATCATATAACAATTCACATCCAATCAAACCGATCTAGCAGATCACATAACATGACATACTCTAAGTAGGATACCGACCTAACCAGTCACTAGCATAGCATCATCCTATATACCAGGATACCGAATTTAACCAGGTCTTTAACATATACCATCCTAACTACCAGGATGCAAACATAGTAAAACAGCAACATAACAACAATACCCGGATTACAATCCGATAAAGGGCTGGCCTTGGTGCCTTAGACCCTGTTGATATAGTGAGGATAACTCACCTCGCAACTGCAGACTGAAAAGATAAGACCGAGATGCTCCGACCACCAACACGATCTCCACCACTGGCCAACACCAACACTGAACTCAAAACAAAAGCCAACAATTACCAAAATACCCCTAGAAGTCAACTGGTCAACCCTTGGTCAAAGTCAAAGTCAAAGTCAACCTCCTGACTGACTCTACTCGCCGAGTCAACCTAATGACTCGTCGAGTATTTATGCTCAGAACTTCCCAAATCCGCGACTCAACTCGCCGAGTCACCCCAAGACTCGTTGAGTCTCATGGCTCAACCAGAAGAAGATTAGGACCTCATGACCAGACTCGCCGAGTCCATGAATAGACTCGTCGAGTCCGTGGCTATCTTCAACCTACTCGCCGAGTTGTTCTTCCAACTCGCCGAGTTCCAGTCCATCTTCAAGCAACTCGCCGAGTACACCTTTGTGACTCGTCGAGTGCCTCTAGATCTTAACCCATGCAGAAGCTTTCCAGGCCATGCAGATGATCCAAAACATAGATCTACCCTTATACAACCCATCCATCACGTAAACTGGCAAACTTTACATGAATCCAAAGAGATCTAGACATTTTACACTCTATGGCTAGGGTTTGGGACAAGATGACTTCACCAAACACTCAAGAACAGGGACTTTAATGCACTCTAGACCTTCTCCATTCCAGATCTGAGGTAGCAACCTCAGATCTAACCTTCAAACCTGAAATACCACAAGCTAAACTTTCCACCCATTCCAAAATGATGAACCTAGATGAATAACATCCCAAGAAATGAAGTAATACCTCAAAAGGAAGCCCCAACAGAAGAGAAATCCGAATCTTAGCAAAGCCCCTTGCTCCAAGCCTCCTATCTCTCCAAGATCTCCTCCAAAAAATCTCTTCTCCAAGGTTCAAATGCACTCAAATCCCTCACAATCGCGTCTTAGGGTTTTCTGGACTTCAAGAGAGGGTAAAGAGGTTGGGGAGAGGGTATAATGTCCTTTATATAGGGCTCATCACCCGAACTTAGGGTTTTCTCCACTCAGCGCCTACTCGCCGAGTTGGCCACTTAACACGCGACTAGATTCGCGAACCTACTCGCCGAGTTTCCCTTTCACAGTTACACTTTGAACCCTGAACTTGCACTCCTGAACTCGGGATGTTATAGTTTGGAAGCATGAGTATAGGCGTCTATCCACCTTACTTAAGCATGATCTGGTCTGAATATGGTAGTTTTGTCCACC